>NC_051180.1:187972104-187973215 GCF_013339695.2 Rhipicephalus sanguineus | reverse complement strand
AGCTGCCTGCAGCTTTACTTCATTTGTTGCTATCGCACTCATTGCATCGTCCTTGCGGGTGAAACTGGGATTTTTATTCATCTCTTGTCATATCTATCGCCTACGTGAAGGAACGAAAAACCAGCAGCCTTCCTCCTTTAACATCACATACACTGTGCGCTGCATCGGTAAGGTCCGTGTGATATGACGTGTTGTGGATCAAAGCTTTCGGGAAGTCTAGGACTGGTGCTGCCAGTTACAAAACGAAAATCCTGTGCAGCAACTTTTGCACGCCACCCGCAGCCCACCTCAACGTACCGCAATAAGATGCCATTTTAAACATCTGTAAATGAAAATGTGCGCAGCATGTACTGGTTGCGTAAGGCTGGAACTGAAAGCGGAGCTAGCGTTCGACCTAGCTTCTTCTAAGGTTTTGCTAGTACTACCAAGCTATTGCTAGAGAGGGTGCAAAGTTTTGCTAGTAAGTATTATAGGATATGGCTAGGCTTGGATAATCTATTCTTCTCGGTTTCGGTCGGTTCCCCCGACTACGCACTTGTGCGTGGTTCTGAGGGGAAATGTCGCGTCACTAGTAGTACTGATGGGATCTTAGTCACGTGAGAGAGAAGTACCTCTTTATTAGAGTCCAGTGCGGACGCTGAGGTTGCCCCGCGCCACCCGTTGTTCCGAATTTTTGGCGCCAACCGTCACGTCAATAGTTACCTGACGTTTTACGGGATTTAGTGGCCACTAATCTTTTGATTTTACGTGATTTTAGTCACGTGGCTGGTTGTTACGTGATTGTTGTCACATAAGTAGATGTGCGATGTTACGTGATTTTGGTCACGCGACAATTGCAGGCCTGGTGTACAAAAAATTGTAGTCGCTCGTTACGCAGGAAACAACCCATCATCGATATCACATATATTTACGATTACGAGAAATTTTCACTTTCGTTGCTCGAAGAGCAGCGAAGCTGCACTCGTGCACTTTTTATCACGTTTCATAATTGTTTGGGCTTCTACGATTTTTTCTGGAATTTGTTGTATGCTTCATTTGCTCTATCTTTTTTCTTTCCTGGTGAGAGCGCATATATTTGCTGTAAGTTTGAAAATATAGTCAGTGTAAGTTC
>NC_051180.1:186699569-186907004 GCF_013339695.2 Rhipicephalus sanguineus | reverse complement strand
GAACGGGTGTTAAGACATCTCAGTTGAAATCAAGAAGAAATGGACATGGGCAGGCATGTAGCGCGGAGGCAAGATACCGCTGGTCATTAGGAGCGAACTCAACTCACTGGATTTCAAGAGAGAAGGCAAGCGCGCGAGGGAGACAGTAAGTTAGGTAGGCAGATGAGATCAAGAAGATTGAGAGATAACCTGGCTGCTCTCAAGCGCAGGACCGCCGGGTTGATTGGCGCCAACGGGGAGAGGTCTTTGTCCTGCAGTGGGCGCGCGTCAGGCTGATGATGATCATGATGAAAGAAAATGCGTACGGCACTTTTTCTTTAACAAGGAACACAGAAATGATCAGTTTGCCACCGAAATGGGACGCGGCATGACATAAACGAACAACTTACACTCAGAGCTGTGTGTGTTGTATATGTCGTGCGTATGTTGCTTGCGCTGAAAAGCATCGAATTACGCCCAACGCTCAACCTTAGTGAACAGAAAAATTTCAGTTGACTTCTGTAATTTCTTCTATCAACTTTCAGGACAATTGAAGGAACTTACTTTCAAACCAGTATCCCTCATTCTATCCTTTCGGATTTCTGGAGAACCGATTTGCCGGATACATCGATCCTGTGTGTCAAGTATTCAGTTAATTTGGTGTTGATCTGCGACCGGCTAGCTTAGTTGAAATGAATGAGACCCAGGAGAAGAGAGCCCCAAAGAAGGCTTGATTAATGGTCACGTTACGGCGGATCTCATCACCCCCCCCCCCCCCCCCCAAGACTAGATTTTACTCTGGCGCTTCACTTGTACAAATACAGGCACGCGATCCCCGACTGTTTGCCTGTGACCTGTTCGGTAACGCTGCCCCAGACGGGAAGAAAAAAAGTCTTAATTGCGCGCAATAGTGAATGCATGGCCAGGAATACGGGACATTGACGTAGTTGAGGAATTTGCCACCAGATGCCACCACGGAGGCTAAAATAGTAAACCTGCACGCGCGATGTGTTGCCCGCGCCAATGGCGAGGGGGACTCATTGGGGCATTGTATTCCCCTTCGCTCTCGCTCTCCCGCACAAGCTCCCGACCATTGTATCCCCCTTGGCTCTCGCACACGCTCCCCAGCCTTGTATCCCCCTTTGCTCGACACACGAATGCACGGAAGGCGTCGTGGGTTGCAGAAATATGTGCCTTTTTCTTCTTCCTTCGCAACTACTAAAAACAACAAGGCGTCGTCTTTCCCCGTCAGTAGTTAGGGGGCAGCCACGCTCCCCAAGAGCCTGTTTTTACAGACCACGCTGCAGCGCACTCGTACTGCGATTGAAGGTAATTCAGGGGCACTTATGAAACTTAGTAGCCTCTGAATTTCGTCATTTGTTGATGTGTTACTGCTGCTATTTATCAAAATATTAAGGCACAGTTACAGTGCAAAACTGCTGAAAGTTATTTGGTTCTATTGGTTCTACCGCACTGGTTGTCAAACCGCCATTTACACGCTTGACCCCATGTTTTCATACGATCGCCTCTATAAGCTTTGGTGCCTCATAGTGAAGAAATGAAGAAAAAGTATGTCTCTGATGCCAGACCACGGGAACGCCAGACACCTGAGAAATTAAGAAACACAGCTTCGTTCACGCGGGAGGAGTGAGTTGCTGCCACTGCATTGCATTTTCTTGATACACGGCACGCCGCCTCCTTAGGGGCAGTGTCAGGCTGAGTTAAGTTCACAGTCAGTCAGTCAGCCGCTTTCTGTGCAAGAAAGGTTAAGCCGCTTTTACAGCGGGGGGAATGTTATGCATTTCGATAGGCCACTAAGCTTTTCGTTAGGCCGTTACGCGTTTGCATGAACTATCACCATCATGAATGACCTCTACCTTTCAAGCGCGTGCAACGCGATAGCACGCCAGGCGCGCGCTTTCTTTATCCTTGTCTTCATCTTCTGCCTCGCTCCCCGAACATGTGCTCCCGGTCGGTGCGCGCTCTCCCGCTGCACCGGTTTGTGCGGTGCGGGACGCAATAACACGGATGGGCGGGAGAACGTGTTCAGAGAAAGAGAAAGAGGCAGAAAGAACAAGAAAGAACAAAGGAAGAAAAATAATCCTGGCGAAAAAAAATTTCTTGATGAAGCTGGATTCGAACCCGCGTGTCCACTATCCGCTGGCGATCATCGTAACCAGTCGGTTATCCAGGCACGCTAGCAGAACAAAACGTAGCCTTGTATATCGTATAGTATAGCAAGGGGGTGGGAAGGGAAAGCGATTAGGAGAGATGTGAGGGTGAGCAGGATAGAAAGGAGGAGGGGAGAGAGTAAAGCATAGCACAGAAAGAAAGAGAAAGCGAGAAATGGGGGAAGAAAGGAAAAAAAGAGAAAGAAAGATGGAAAGAGCGAGAAAGAGAAATATATAGAGAGAGAAATAAAGAAACAGCAATTGACACAGACAAAAAAGACAGGAAATAGCGAGGAGAGAGAAAAGGAAAGAAAGAGGCCAAGAAAGAAAAAAATAAAGAGGAACAAAGCAGGCCACCCAGCTCCGCACTTTCTTCAGGCTTGTCACTGGTTCGAAGCTGCCTTCGTATTTTCTTAATGCAACGGTATTTTTTAAATTTAATTCTGACCTTAGTTAGCAAAAATAATGCCTTCTTGTAATCCAGTTTTCTCTCGCTTACCAAGTCCACGCGTAAATAACTGTTATAGTAATTACGACGCCGTTGCACATTTTATAACACCGAATCTACAGCCATCTTTGCTTAAGACATGCAGATGCCTTATCGTAGTTTCGTTACAGCATTCCTTATCTCCTATTGTTGGTCTGTGCACTATACGTATCTTGGCAAACAACATGAACACCTTCAGGTCAATGGGTATTGCTTCTCTTCCACACAAGAACATGGCCGGGATCAGAGGTGCCACGGAGGGGCTCCGGATATTCTTTTTATTCTGAAGGTTGTGCAATGATTCGGACCACGCGTGTTGCGCAAGTTATCCGCTCCCAACCAAGGGTGATTTCGCAAGCAATGTCGTTTTATAGCCGCTCATAAATATCACTTTGATGACAGACAAGGTGGTGCGAACCTCTCTCTAAAGGCGAGACACAAAGGGGAGCAGGAAGCACCTTCTGAAAGAAAGCGCGACGTCAGCCCAAGAGCACCTAACTCATTGACGTAAGCCTCGTATTCCCGGTTGCAACGTTGCAGCGACAATGCATCTTGCAGCGCCGACGTTTCATTTAGGTGCGAGCTGCATGGAGCAAGAAAGGAGGGTTTGCCGAAAATAAGAAAGCGAGGTAAGACAGATTTTTAGCAAACCCTTCCTTCCTTGCTCCATGCAGCAAGGAAGGAGGAGTTTTTTTAAATAGTAGCCGGTGTCTCTACTTCTGCTTTCTTATTATTATCGCACCATAGCACTGTAGACTGGATAGTGAAACGACAAGCTCCTTTATAATTGTGTTTTTAAAGACGATAGTCTTTCTTGGGGAACTTAAACGCAGAAATTTTGGTCTGTCTTCTGTCTGTCTGTCTTTATGTTTGTCGGCACGTCCCTCGATTCAGCCACCGGCCAAAGTTGAACCACTTGCCAAGGGCCAGCCGTCTTGAACGGTACGGCTGTTCATACTTGTGAACGTTGTCGCTCAAAAATAAATATCATGCATTATCTGAGGTGCAACATCACTAGGTAAGTATAGGTGGCGTGTTCCTTTAATGAAATTCATACATACGTAATTTTAAGGACCCTAGTTTCTTAAGCTGCGCTGAAAATGCATAAGAATGAAGCTTGAGCGAGTTGGTATGCGTTCATCTTTATTGAAACAGCGCTCACTAGACGACGACGAAGTAAAAGAAGGCACAGGCCTGTCGTGTGCCTTCTTCTACTTCGTCGTCGTCTAGTGAGCGCTGTTTCAACAAAGCTGAAAATGCGACTGCGCTGAAATTTGCCTTCCTCCGTGCCATTCGCACGAGCTCATTGTTTGTGTTTTCGGTTCGGTTCTGTATTGCACTGTACGAATGCAATGGGTTTGTGTTGAAAAACTTTAGTTTTGAGAAGGCCAATAAGGTGAAAAAAATATTTAAAAAATGAAAAAGCAGCGTTGTGGGCGGCCTTCAGGCTGCCGGTTGTGGGCGCCGCTCTGGCGTTCCTGTTTTACCCAGGCGACGTGTAAATAAAGAGTGTGTGGAGAGTACTCGCTGAGTGCGGACGTTTTCTCTGCTTCAGCGCTTCGCGCCAAACCGCGCTTCGGGCTGGCTGCCGTCCCCGCCGGTCGCGTTGGTCACCCGCCGGTCTCGCCTGCTGCTGCGCCGGGACTACCAGCACGCAACACAGCAATCATGTTTCCCGACGTAATTGCCAGATGGCGTCCATATCTCACACAGCGCCTCTTCTATCGTCTTTACACGACATTTGCAGCGAAGCACGCAGATACGCGGCCAATTTTTCTACTGTGTATATGTTGTCCATGCTGACAGCAATGCAATACGTGCGGTGTGAATGCCCTTTCGTGGCAACGACCGCTGCGATTCAGGATGGCTTTCTCTGCATACTTGCGCCAATTCCACGATGAAAACGCGTGGGTTTACTGTGGGCGTATACAACGCTAGCGGATAAGATAGCCCGTTTTCGCAATTCACCACTCTATTTTATTTCTTAGAGTGCGTAGAAATGCCTTCGTATAGCCGTTGGCATAGCAAGATGTACCGCGAGCAGGGTATAGGAACGAAATCCGGGCAGTAGTTCGTGCTCTCTACCTAGTCACTGTGAAGCCGCGAACCCCTGTTGTCCAAGCTTAGACACCACATAGTAAAGCGAACCTTCCTTTTAATTTGTGGATGCTGTAGTGTAGTAAATATTGCATGAAATCAAACTTGTGACCTCTTAACTCGTTTAATATTTTTTAGAATATAGGTTGGAAGAATATGGGAATCTTGAAAATCATCGGTATTTCATTTGGTGGTATATAGCATTTATTTATTCTAGCGCCTCACAAAAGTGTCGGTTCGCATGTATTCACATACACAAACATGTGTGTGAGCGCGCGCGTGTGTGTGTATGTCTGCGTGTGTGTGTTCCTGACCTTCTTCATGGAAAACCACGTAATTTCCGTGGGGAAAATTTCATCAGGAAGACCAGGTGATCCTCACGAAAAACTAGATCATGAGACGACGACGGCGACGACTCTGCCGGTCGTTTCGCCTGTGCCAACACGAGCTTAGGAGGAGAGACGTTTATCACGAGCTAGCTGGTGGAGGGAGGGGGTATGTAAAATGCCTAGTGAAAACTTTGAAGAAACCTAAGGCGGGAAGGTAATGTGTGACGAAAGGGGCGACATCTTCGTTGTCCGACGGTTTGCACTGCGTGGAACTGGTTGGATTTTAAATGCGAAGCATTTCTTAGCGAACTTCTGCGACTTTGAGCGTATCTATCTATGTAGTCGCCTACGACTTTGTGCTCTCCTGGCCGTTTCGTTAATTGGGTGTATACTAAAATTGGTGTGTCATAACATGGCCTTATTACGAACATAAATGACAGGTCACATCATGAAAATCATGACACGATTGTCATGAACAGCATGGTTTACATTGCACGGCCCTTGGGCTCTTGCGGCCGTTCCGTTAATTTCATATATAACAAAACTGATACGGCGTGACAAGAGTTCATGACCAACATAATGACAGGTCCTAACATGCAAATCGTGACGCGCAAGTCATGTGCAGCATGATTTACATGACATGGTCTCGGAGCGCTCGCGGCCGTTTAAATGGAGGGATATTGTCTCGTGGTCGTGACGTCGACGAACACAGCAGTCGGCGTGTTCAAAAACTGGTATGACAAAAACTGGTATGACGAGACATTTCTGTATGACGAACATAACTGACAAGTGGTAACATGAAAATAATTACATGCATGACATGTACGACATGATATACATGCCACGCTCATGGCGCACTCGCGGTCGTTTCGCTAGATTGATATACCCCAAAAATGGTATTGCGCGATGTCACTGTATGAAGAACATGAATAACAGGTGGTAGCATGAAAACCATGAAATCCATGACATGTATGTCATGATTTACATGCCACGCTCATGGGGCATTCGCGGCCGTTTCACTTGCATTATATACACCAAAATTGGTATTGCGCGACACGACTGTATGACGAACGTAAATGAGAGGTGGTAACATGGAAATCATGACATGCAGGTCATGTATGACATGATTTACAAGCCGCGCTCATGGTGCATTCGCGGCCGTTTCGCTAGCTTGATATACACCAAAATTGGTATGAAGCGTGGAAACTTGGGCAAGTTGGTAGGACATAATTGAATATACGAACAGCGCAACTGACAAGGACAAAGGAGGGTAACAACACACAGCGCTGACTTTCAACAATGATTTAATAGTGGAGCGAAGTACATATATAGTGAAAAAATGAGCATGCGTAGAAGGATGCAGTTAACAGCCACTGCGATACAAGGCCAGCAAAGCTCTTGTCACTTACTGATTGAGCTGGAAACCAGTACACATCTTAAATATGATCGAGATACGCAATCTTTTTTTGCAATAGCGCAACTGATGGGGAACTTGCGAGGTAATGGGCAAGCACCACCCGCAGGCCACGCGTGAGATAATTGAGGCCTATCACATAAGTAAATTTGACGGTACATGTGTACTTTCCCTCGTCAGATCCTCGTCAAAGACGATACCAAAGTTCCCCCAAGCTCATCGACGGCCGTGCCAGTTTACTGCGCCGGTCTCTGCGACACCATTGCACTCCTTTCGCCATCTGACCGCGTTTGCACTAGGAAAGGGTTGCTGGTACCTTTCGCGACCGTGCAAGTCACTCAGGGTAGCACCGCTATTTTTGTTACCAACCCATCTCCGCACAATGTTACGTTGGTGCGAGGGGAATGTCTCGGCAGAGTGGAGCCCCTTGAAGACGCACAGTTCTGGACGCACCCGATGACTCGCACTGCACCAGTTCCCCTACCATCAGTGCCGTTTCCACGTCTGATTCATCACCCGCGGATGTATTTGGTCCCACCATTGCTGACAACCTTACGTCGGTCCAGCGTTCCCAGCTTCTGTGCCTGTTGGAAGAATTTCGTTCTTCTTTCGATGTCGGGCAAACTTCTCTCGGCCGCACGTCCGCTGTTACGCATCGCATCGACACTGGCGCCCACCACCACTGCGGCAACGTCCATATCGCGTGTCTCCCACATAACGACGGGTAATTAATGAGCATGTCGACGATATGCTTCGACGCGACGTTATTCCACCCTCGGACAGCCCATGGGCGTCTCCTGTTGTTCTCGTTGCCAAGAAGGACGGTCCTGTGCGGTTCTGTGTGGACTACCGAAGGCCTCAACAAGATCACTCGGAAGGATGTTTATCCGCTGCCGCGCATCGACGACGCGATGACAGGCTCCAAGGAGCAGAATACTTTCATCTCTCGATTTGCGCTCGGGGTACTGGCAAGTACCCATGGCTGATGATGCTCGACCGAAGACTGCCTTTGTCACGCCCGACGGCTTGTACGAGTTCAACGTCATGCCGTTTGGTCTGTGCAATGCGCCCGCGACCTTCGAGCGCATGATGGACACCGTTCTGCGCAACTTGAAATGGCACACGTGCTGTGTTACCTGGACGACGTCGTCGTTTTCGCTCCGGACTTCTCCACGCATCTTCAACGTCCTGCGGCATGTTCTGACGCGTTTGAGCAACGCCGGCCTCCAACTGAATCCGAAGAAGTGCCGATTTGCAGCACGGCAGCTGACAATCCTAGGCTACGTCGTGTCCAAGGACGGAATCCTTCCCGATCCGGCCACGCTTCGGGCTGTGACCGAATTTCCCAAACCCACGTCCGTCAAAGAACTGCGCAGTTTCGTCGGACTGTGCTCATATTTTCGACGTTTCATACGCAACTTGCCACCATCATATCGCCGCTGACGAAGCTCCTTGGGAGTAACGGGCCCCTACATTCGTGGTCGTCCGAATGCGACGACGCGTTCGCCCAAGCTCCGTCGTTTGTTGACGTCTCCTCCCATACTTCGTCACTACGAACCCTACGGCCCCAACGGAGGTACACACGGACGCGAGCGGTGTAGGCCTCGGCGCGTTCTTGCGCAGCGCCAACCAGGGTTCCCCGAATATGTCGTAGCATACGCAAGTCGTACGCTTACTAGAGTCGAGACCAATACACCGTCACGGAAAAAGACCTGCCTGGCGATATACTGGGCTCTCACAAAATTCGACCCTTATTTGTATGGTCGCCCATTTGATGTGGTCACCGATCATCATGCACCTATGCTGGCTGTCGTCTCATTGAAGGATCCCTCGGGCCAGTCTCGCCCGGTGGGCACTTCGCCTGCAAGGACTACGACATCCGTGTGCCTGTACCGCAACGGAACCTCCACAGCATGCTGAACGCCGACACCCTCTCGCGCTCCCCCTTGCCTGACGACAATGCCTCCTGCTCAGTCTGTCACAGTATTGCTGTTTCTTCTATCGATGTTCCACCACCATCGCTACCGAGCAGCGCAAGGAATAAGTGGACTCGCCTACCGGCTGATAAAAGTTCGCTCCTGCTCCGTCGGGCAAACACCAACCACTCGCGCGTTGCGTCCGTCAGCCCACCATTTCGCCCATTCGTGACGACCCTACTGCCCCCGACGCAATTACCACCGCCGACGGCCGCCAGTGGCTACTTGTGATACCTCGAAGTCTGCGTGCTGAATATATTCGAGTCCTTCCACTCTGATCCGCAATTGCTCGCCACTCCTGGGGTATCCAAACTTACCCAGCGCATTCGACAACGGATCCTTTTCTCGGCACCCAGGGATGTACCGCTACGTGCCCAGAAATTCGTCCGCTCCTGCCTCGATTGCCAACGCCGAAAACCTTCAACGCACGTGTCACCAGTCGGTCTACAACCATTGCCTTGCCCTAACCGTCCGTTTGGGCGCGTGGGCATCGATTTATATGGACCACTTCCTCTGACGTCGGCTGGTAACAGTTGGGCCATCGTCGCCGTCGACCATCTAACGCGATACGCCGAAACCGCTGCCCTCCCAGCGGCTACAGCGCGCGATGTTGCCTCCTTCCTGCTACACCGATTCGTGCTGCGTCACGGTCCACCCCAGGAGCTTCTCAGCGATCGAGGCCGTGTTTTCTTGTCGGAGGTCATCGAAGCCATTCTCAAAGAGTGCCATGCTGTTCACCGCAAAACTACTGCTTACCACCCGCAGACGAAGGTCCTAACCGAACGCTTTAACCGCACGCTCGGCGACATGCTCTCAATGTACGTACGTCGCCGCCGATCACACAAATTGGGATGCCATTTTGCCCTTCGTCACCTACGCCTATAATACCGCCCTCAAAGCACTACTGGTTTTTCACCCTTTTTCTGTTTGTACGGAAGGCACACCGTCGCACACCATTGACACGATACTACCCTACAAGCAGGACTCCATCTGATTGTGCGCCTATATTCTGACACAGCCAGGCTTGCTGAAGAGTGTCGCGAGCTTGCAAAGTCCTTTACAACGCACGAACAAGAGCGGCAGAAGAGCCCTTCGCGGTGGCACCCACAACTTCTGAGTCCACGTTCCTCCCCGGAGCGCTCGTATGGCTCTCGGTCCCTACCACTGCAACTGGTCTCTCATCAAAACTACTGCCGAAATACGAAGGCCCCTACCGGGCCCCTACCGGGTCATCGAACCAGCTTCGGACATGTGCCGTCGAGGGCGCGACACAGTCAACGCTGGAGCGCCTCAAGGCCTACTAGACCACTCATAGTGACGAGCGTTAGGTCGCCGGACGGCTCCCTTTTAGTACCGGGGTGATGTGGCGAAGCAATTGGTATTGTTTAACCGTAGCGCCTCCAGTGGCTCTGCAGTGGGTCGTCCTCTTCTAACGCCGCTCGCGCTCGGAGCACGTGCCTTTGCATTAACTGTCGCCATAGCTCCTTGTCGCCGAGTGCTGTCCAATAAACAGCTCTAACACAGCCCAAGAACCTGTGCTGAATAAAGGCAGAACGCTTACGAGGATGAATGTACGTACACATTTTTTGCTTTCATTACTCATTCGACTGAGCGGTCCAAAAGTAGCTGAAATGTTTTCCACGTGGGCAATATTCAGTAATACCATCCAAGTTAGGCCCAGTATAGCTGTTGTTCCCCTGTGTATCTGCGAGCTTATTGCCGACGAGTTATCGCTGACACAAGAAGAAACGTTATGAAGGAAAGAAAAGTAACACCGACCACAATAAAAGACTAAAAGAAACGATGTTTTGGCTTCCATACGGAAGCCTTGTTCACACTGAGGCTAAACGACTACAATTGTAGTAAGGGGGTACCAGCGCGAACTAGAGCCCTGCACGGGCTCGGGCCGACCCGAAAACCCTGGGCCTGGCCCGGCCCGTGGGCCGGGCCGGGCCGGGTAAAGTAGTTTTCACGGCGGGCCCGGGCCGTGCTCGGGTCTGAAGCTCCGGGCTTAGGGCCGGGCCCGGGTTTTGAGGTGGCGGGCTCGGGTCGGGCCGGGCTCGGACTTTGCTCAGTTCTTAAAGGGACACTAAAGTGATGCAATGAATCGGTTTCAAACTGATAACGTACTCTGTGAACTCGAATGTAATTAGTTTCACCATCATAACGAGAAAATCAAGGGCAATGTTCCATTTCTCAATTTCGCGCCGAAATCTCTGTGCGTGACGTCACGGATTTCAAACTGTATTTGTCGTATTTTAGGGACATTGGTTCAGCGAAACTTCATGAAACTTGGAACGTTAAGTTTATGGCTTTCTCAGAGGTCAATGTACTTAACTTTTACCGATTAGGAACTACATAGATTTAAGTAGACGCCGTCAGAATCTATGACGTCACGGTGTTTGTTGCACAATTTTCAAGGTGGCGTCGGCAATCGCATTTTTTTTTTTTTTGCGCGTGTTTCTCGCTTGCCAAGACTTGTCGCAGCGAGCGTGGCATATGGAATTTTACGAGTAATTTACTTATAATAGAAGAATTGTTTTTTTTTTTAGTGTCTGTCCCTTTCAAGTGTGTTCCTCATACGTTGCGCGTACATATACGTTTCACATTTTATCTCGATAAAATGATTCTTTTTTTTTTATGTGCGGCAAGCTATTTGAAGAAGTTTTATGAGCGACAAGTACTGATCTTCTTTCGCTTCTTGCACATAGAGCTGCTTGATGTTATCTGAAACGGGCGAGCTGAAAGTAAATAGACCAGGCGATTATACAGCTAACATCCCGCCATTCCGTGCTTTATTTGCATTCTTTATTATTTCATATTCCAAATATTATTCTGTAATCGCAGTAATAAATGTAACATAATAAAATTATACCTATAACTTATCATCGCAAGTGCGATCACGGAGCCCCAGGGGCGTAGCCAGGGGGGGGGGGCACACCGGGACCGTGCCCCGTTCCCCGAAATTTTTTTACCATGACATACAGAGCTCAAAATGACACTCGATCGCGTCTGCCTGCCCGGCCCCCACTTCAGATCAAGGAGGTGCCGCCCCCGAAAAAGATTTCTGGCTACGACCCGCAGGGGAGTAGCTAGAAACGTTCTTGCAAGTTCCAGCTCTCCACTAAAACGAAAAGACTGCGCGCAGTGTCGTTGCATAAAACCCCTATAAAGACATTTTTTTTTTCCGTGGCTCCGTCTAGTCTCCCAGTGGTCATGTGACGCGAGATGGTCATGCACAGCCTGCTTTGTTTGCCCACATTGTTAACATATGAACGTTCGTCTCGTTCCGCTATATCAGGGGTCTCAAGCTCGCCTCAGCTAACGGGCCGCATTCACGAAAATTTACTTCCGCAAAGGCCAGGACAGTGACGAAGGTAGGAGTAAAGGGAGGGGGGGATAGGTTCTACCAGATGTAAGCTAACGTTGCTATTTAAAGACCTCTTTAAGATTTCATATATGGGTCATTTCTGAAGGGTATTTGGCGGCAAGTTTCCACCAGTATATCGATACCTATCTCCAAAAGCACTAAAATCTGGACGCCAATTCTGCAATATACAGTTTTTAGGGGTGTGCAAATATTCGAAAGTTTCGAATATTCGTCGAATATTACATTGGAAATATTCGTATTCGATTCGAAATCGTGTATTCGAATAGTTTCGAATCATGCATAAAATAACTCGTCTTCCACATTTCTGCTGCGTTCGTATAGCTAAAAACGTTGCCGAGAGGAGCGATAAACATCGTAAGTACACGGAGGCACGATATCTGCCTGCGACGAGCGTCCCAATATGTATGATTTATTGCTGGTGCATCTCCGACGTGCAGCGCTGTTGGCGATCATGTAACCATACATTTTCAATATTATGCGGCCGTAACGTGCCGCACTACCACTCGTTCACTATGCGGGACCACTTCTGAAGAAAGACAGTGACCCATGTGACTGGTGGCGGACTGTAGGCACCTTCAGATACCCCAGTCTGGCAAAGTTTTGCCCCATGCACCTCCCTATACCAGCCACTTCTGTTCCAAGCGAGCGTGCCTTTTCAGTGGCAGGGGGGGGGGGGGGGGTTGTCTCTGTTAGAAGGGAGCGCCTGCTGCCTGATCATGTGGAGAAACTCATATTTCTTCATGATAACATCTAGTCATTACTTTCATTGTGCCGCGATATTCGCTTGTGTTGTGATGTGCACTGTGCTAGCCTGGACATTGTCTTCTGGAGATAGCAGTGTATGTTGTCTTGCCAGTCAGGCTATTTTTTTTTTCAAATAGCTACATGTTAAATAAAATATTGTTTACTGTCGAGGCATTTTTCCTTTGATATTCGATATTCGATTCGATATTCGAAGGTGGATATTCGTATTCGATTCGTATTCGAAAATTTGATATTCGCACACCCCTAACAGTTTTGTTTCACGGTTGCGTATCAACACGTGGTGGCTGCAGGCGGTGCCTCACGAAAAAAATGTTTTAGACCTGTCATGCCTGTATAGCTCAAGAACGTACTTATGAATCAAAAAAAAAAAAACGGGACAAAGACCGTTATCTGCGGGCTGCAGGCCGCTAGTGAGAGGTCCACGGGGCGTGTGTTTAAGACCCCGGCACTATATATTGCGAGAGCTACATGATACTGCCACAACAGCGTTGGAATGTGCAGGAATAGCATAAGTCCATTAAACATGTATGGTCATGTTTAAAGGCAAAGTATATTAGCGTGACGAAATATCTGGCTTGAAATAAGAATCACGAAGTCTATGCCGGGGGATGTCCCCTTACCTCGAATCATATGCATCCAATGAGTAAGCGTCGGTAAGCTTATTCGCACCTTTGCTCGCCACGGTGGTCTAGTGGTTATGGCACTCGACTGCTGACCCGAAGGTCGCGGGATCAAATCCCGGCCGCGGCGGCTGCATTTTCTATGGAGGCGAAAATGTTTGAGGCCCGTGTACTTAGATCTAAGTGCACTTTAAAGAACCCCAGGTGGTCGAAATTTCCGGAGTCCTCCACTACGGCGTCTCTCATAATCATATCGCGGTTTTGGGACGTTAAACCCCACATATTATTATTAGTAGTAGTATTATTCGCACCTTTATTACCAAACTGGAATGAACCCCGAAAATAGGTCGCAATCACTTCGTCCACCTATTGCCAGTCCTACCAGCGTAGTCTTACCAGCGTAGGCCACCTTCTACCTGTACAACATCGATAGGAAGGCAGCCACCATTATAATATGGACAGAAAAGAGCCCTGTGCAAGCCGTGCATAACAAACACTGCTGAAAATTGCAAGGAGAAGCCCTCAGAAGCATTTATAGATTATATTGAAGAGTGGCACAACGTTCGGGAACGAGAGAAATGAAGGGATTAGCTGGACAGCTATTTTCATTCTGCAGAGGTCCAACAAAAAGACATCCTAAATTATCTCCAGTGGTGGAAGTTAAGAACTGTACGACTGCCGACGCCTTCACATTTCTCAAGGCAGATGTGCGCCTTTGCGGCTAGCGCAAGCAGTGCAAGAAACTTTAGCACGGTAGGACATGTGATGGAACGGCGCATGGTGTGCTTATAGTGGAATCTATTTATAATTTGATTTTTTTGTACAATAACATGCGAACAAATAAGCTATAAACTATGCCACAAAAGCTTATAGACTGTATATAATAGCAGTGGTGTGATATATGAAAAGACTGCTATGACAAATGGTTGCTTTTTTTCCATTCGGCTTCTTGTACGCATTTCCAAAGTGCACGTGGTGTGCGCTGTTCGTTATAATTTTTATCTAGGTTAGTGTCTTTAGAACAAATGTAATAAAGTTGACCTTTTCCCTCTATTTCTCTTGATGTGGCAAGGTGCTACTATGATGAAGATAGGTGCCGCATGTCCAGAAGGCTGCACGGTTGGCTTTCTCGTTACAGCATGCTTTAAAGGGACACTAAAGGGGAAAAACGATTTTTGACATATTAGTAAATTACTCTTCCATAATTCCAAAATCACCGCGGCTGCCTCGATAAGAGGCATGGGAAGCGCGAAAACGCGCAAACAGAAATTACGGCTGGCGACGCCACTTTGAAATTTCCGCATCAAGCTCATCATAGATATTGTTGGTGTCTGCTCAGTCCTACGCAGTTCCTAATCGGTAAAAATGAAGTACATTGTCTTCCGTGGGGGCCATAGACTTGACATACGAAGCTTTAGGAAATTTCGACAAGACAAAATCGCCAAAATACGAAAAATATTCTTTGAAATCCTTATTGTCACGCCGGAGGGCCGGATGAATTGACAGGCGCGTGGAGATTTTGGCGCGAAATTTACAAATCAAACCCTGACCTTGATTTTCTCCTTCATTAATGCATCTGTGTTTGCGAAACGAACGACATTAGATTTCCCAGAGTACAATTTATCAATGTAAGCCGATTTATTGTTTCACTTTCGTGTCCATTGAAATTTCAATAGAGAGCGCAATAAAAACAAAGTGAAGAGAGCGTTCTGTTTTCTGTCCCCTCTGTTTTTATTGCGCTGCTTATCAAAACCGGGCTCATCCTGCAAATCACTTTTATTCCTACAATATCTGCTACAAAACGCTATTGATGATCCCGCTTGTATTCTTGGAAAATTAGGTACAGTATACCACTGCCGAACAAATGTTCATCGTACCCAGTATGTCCGCTCAACTGTTTCCATGGTGAACCAGCCCCCTTTTACAAGAAAATACCGTAGAATAAATTATACCACTAGCGAAGCATGCGTCAAGCATGCGTAGATATTTGTCACTTAAAACTCACTTGCGGTCGATTCTATCTTCGGGCAACACCACCTAGATTATTGGCTCGGGCCGCTGTCGGGCCAGATCTGTGGTCGGGCCGGGCCGGGCCGGGTAGGCGAAATTTTTTCTCGGGTTCGGGCCGGGCCCGGGTCTCGCTTTGAGTCGCCGGGCCGGGCTCGGGCGGGTAAATTTCAACGAGTCCCGGGCCCGGGCCGGGCCCGGGCCGAGAATCACGGCCCGTGCAGTGCTCTAGCCCTCACACTAGAAAAAAATACCAGCGAAATGGAAAAAATTCAAAAGAGAGCTGTTAGGTTTATTTATAAGAGTTTCGGTCGGCCGTACTTCAATAACATGTTTATTAGCAAAAGCCAACCTCCCAACACCTACACAAAGAAATAAAGTATTGGGATTGACATTTTGCTTTCGTTAGTTAAAGGGTATTTTAAGTTAGACTTATCACATATACTTCTGTTCTCCACAGGATATGCCACAAGGCAGAGGCATGCCTTTACAATAATCCCATTCTCCGCCCGTAATAACACATTCAAGTATTCGTTTTTCCCTAGGACAATTACCGAATGGAATAATCTTACTAACGAAGTTGTTTCCCAGTCATCGTTGAACCTTTTTGCTGCGCAGCTCCAGCAGTGAGTGTCTGAATTCTATTACACGTGCTCCTGCTGTTCATTTCAATCACTGTAACGATTCTCCACTCGTGATCATCATGAATGTAGCGCCGATTTCATTATATGCTCTTATGCCTGTTTATTACAAACCATTGTCTTTTTTCATTGTTTCTTTTTTTTCTTCTGAAAGCGTGTACATACCTTACCTGTTTTATATTTTAATGTTTGCCGATTTGTAAATTTAGCAAATGTATATCCACCCTGCCAAAACTCTATGTTAGGGTTGCAGTATTCAGCAACGTTGCTTGTTGGGCGAGTTGGAACGAGTCAGTCATAGCGTAGTTCAGCGCAAAAAACAGGCAACAGACGAGTGAGAGGACAAGGACACAGCGCATTCTTCCAACTAAAGTTTATTGGATTGGGACGCATGTATATATACACGCAGGGAAAGCAAGAAAAAAGAAAAAACCAGGAAGTAAAAACCGAAAGGTGAAAAGAAGAAAAGTGCCGATAAGTCACACACGTGTTGCCAACACCGCCCCCCTTCCCATGTCTCGCCAAAAACAAAAGCTCTTTGCCAGAAAGATGCAAGGAAGGCATGCTTACGCATGCGTCCCCAGACCGTTTAATTTCCTCAGCCTCGATGATTTTCCTCACCCTTTGGTCCCGAATGCGTGCAAGGACCGCAGTGTTATCAAAGAGGGCCCTACACTCACAATCCCGCACGTGGATGCCGAGGTGCCTCGATACTGTCGTTTGGACGCTGTGTGCCTTATGTGCATGATGTCTCGCACAGGCTTAAGAAAATCGGGGAAGGCGCTGGGGTTCGCGTGGTTTTTTCGGCCCCTGAAAAGCTTTCGGGCTTGTGCAGTTCGACCTCTCGGATGAAAGAAAAAAGAGGCTGCACCACAGACCATAAGCGAAAGTTCGTTCCATGCGTTCAAGGCGTTGTGTACGCCATCCCTCTGACGTGTGGTAGAAAGTACGTGGGTCAGACGGGACGTTGCCTGAACGAGAGGCTCCGTGAGCACTACTACAGCGTCCGAACGACAGTATCGGGGCACCTCGGCATCCACGTGCGGGATTGTGAGTGTAGGGCCCTCTTTGATAACACTGCGGTCCTTGCACGCATTCGGGACCAAAGGGTGAGGGAAATCATCGAGGCCGAGGAAATTAAACGGTCTGGGGACGCATGCGTAAGCATGCCTTCCTTGCATCTTTCTGACAAAGAGCTTTTGTTTTTGGCGAGACATAGGAAGGGGGGCGGTGTTGGCACACGTGTGTGACTTATCGGCACTTTTTCTTCTTTTCACCTTTCGGTTTTTACTTCCTGGTTTTTTCTTTTTTCTTTTTTTCTTTTCTTGCTTTCCCTGCGTGTATATATACATGCGTCCCAATCCAATAAACTTTAGTTGGAAGAATGCGCTGTGTCCTTGTCCTCTCACTCGTCTGTTGCCTGTTTTTTGCGCTGAACTACGCTATGACTGCAGTATTCATAAAAATAAATAAAATAAATAAAAGATGGCTTGGAATTCCCGAAGCACCGCAGGCTCAGCCGGAAGCGAATCCTTAAAACACGCGGCAAGCTAGAGGGAGCCCTGACGACGAAACTTCGCGACTGGAACGAAACCTGACGACACCACGTAGAAGCAGCGCAACAAGCCGACGTAGCCATGAGCCGACGCCGCGACCTGACCGCAACGTAAGACGGCGGACTAGCGGCCTCGACGTGCCACTCGACGGCCACAACGTCACCGCTCTCGTGGACACTGGAGCCGACCATTCCGTTGTTAGTGCGCCTTTCGCCACGAAGAAGAAGAAAGTTAAGGCTGCTTAACAGGGCCCAGAAATGTGATCCGCTGGGGGCCATCTAATAACGTCGGCTCGAGTCTGCACCGCAAGAGTCGCCACCACTAACCGCACTTATCCTGCGAGCTTTGTGATCCTACAAGATTGCTCCAGGGATGCGATACTTGGGATGGACTTCCCAGGTCACCCGGTGCCGTCATTGACCTGAGAACTCAGTCGATAACACTAACCTCAGAAAAAGCGCTGCCGCCTCACACGACGCTAGGGAACCACGCCTTGAATGTGCTTGAGGCGCAGATCACTGTTCCACCTCTATCGAGTGTCATCATTTCCGTAGGCACTGAAGAACCCGCAGACTTGGAAGGCGTCATCGAGGGCGACCAGCATCTGTTGGTCAGCCGGGACATTTGCGTCGCAAGAGGAATAGCCGAGTTTCGTGCAGGGCAAGCAGAGGTGATAATCACTAATTTTAGCAACGAATACAAGCATGTCAACAAAGGCACGACAGTCGCCTTTGTCGAAGAAATTGTGAAAGCAGCAATGCTTTCGCCCTCACAAATTTTACCGTACCTTCCGCGACGGCGAAAGGGCCAGAGCCCACTTTTGACGTCATCCCGAGTCTTCCCCTGCACAGTAAAGAACAGATAAAAGTCCTGCTCCGACAATACAAGGTTAGTCCTGTTTCATCTGACTCGTCCTTGTAGTTTTCGCGCTGTTTTTTACTATGAATGTGCACCAACAAGCTCAAGTTCGCACTTCTCAATACAAGGTTCGCCCCGATTTGTGGAAAACAGCTGCCATCGCTGCCTTCCCGCCGCCCACCGACAAGAAGGCCGCACGCCGATTTCTCGGCTTGTGCGCCTACCTCACCGCACGCCCTGGATTCTGCCATGACTCCCTGACGTGCGGCTAGGTAGCCGTCGTGGAGCCTGACGTGCGGGAGGTTTCGTGGGCCGTGGAGGTCGGGGAAGACGTGCAGAGGGCCGGCAGTCCTGAAGGAGCATGGGCCGAGGGTTTCGAAAAAACGCCAGGCCTGCGCTGAAACCGCAGCACAGTCACAGCGAAAGCTGGAGGAGCGGCGTTTCTAGAGCCGGTTGTAAGCTCTCTTGGGGCTACTAATACAAGTACCCACTACGCCATAAATATAAGCAAGGTACCCACTACGCCATAAATCACAATTTTGTGAAGTTGGGAACCACCTACTAAGCCATTATTCGTCATTCTGCGGAGAAGCGAGGCACCAGCTACACGTGTGTAAGGCATTAAGGCATTATGTGCGCTTTGTTGACGCTACGACTGATGGCGATGAAGAATTATGGCTCAGCCCTTTGTAATGGGTTGGAAGCTTTAAACGGCCCACTAGTTATGCAATTTGCATTGGATGACGCCCGGTCGGTATTTCCCTCTCCCGCCATGCTGTATAACATACGTTGACGTGGGAGCGCGAGGGGGCGGGGCGAAGAATTTTACCGAGACCCCGAGGAAATGGATCATGCGCTTATGGACTTCCTTGGCAACCAATACAAGTGCATTTGCGAGGAACCCACTACGCTATAAGTCAATATAATTTTTGAGAAGTAGGGAAGCAGGCACTATGCCATTTTTCGTCATTTTACGGAGAGCCGTGGTACCTGCAAAACTCATGTAAGGCATTATGTGCTTTGTTGATGCTGTGCCTGATGACGATGAAGCATTATGGCGGAGCCCTTTGTAATGGGTTGGAAGCATTCAACAACCCACTCGTTGCGCAATTCGCATTGTGGGACGCCTGGTTAGAGAATTCGCCAGTGCGACGCTTGGTGCTTATTTTACTCTTCTACCACGCTATGTTGCACATGTTAATGTCGTTCCTTCCCGACATGAAGCCTGTATAGGACCTTTTTGCAAAGCAGTTTCAAGCACCGGCATGGCTCAGAGGTTGAATGCTGGGCTCCCACGCAGAGGGCCCAGGTTCGAACCTCGTTCCATCCTGGATATTTTTTCTTATTTCGTTTTTTTTTTCTTATTTCGAGCGATAGTAGTTACGGACACCGGCGGCGGCGGCGGACAACTACGGCGCCAAAAACGGCCGCTGAAAAGATCTCATAACAGCTTTCGCTGTAAAAACGGACCTCTAAGTGGACTGGTCGATGGCAGCAGGAACGTCCTGTATATACCTCGTCGGGCGGGTGGTCGGACTCGCCGAACGCGTGATCCCACGGCAGCAGCCAATGCTCTGAGCTTTGGGCAGCAACAGGACAGCGGCAAAAAATAAACAGGCGGTCCCTACGTGGGACTAGCCGGGTGGCGCGGGGTCTCCCCTGCGTCTTCTCTGGATCCCAATAAAGTTTGCATAAACGACGACACAACGTCGCTTCGGACAAGATGAGCGCAGAGACCATGCTGTATACTGACACCGATGATACCGCAGCCTCCGAAACCCAACATCATGGCTAACAACACAACCAGACAGCAAGAGAATCTCACTATATGGCAGTGGAACTGCCGATCACTACACAACAAACACGCGACACTAACACAATATATCAAGACGGCACTGGTTCCCCCCGACGTTATCTGCTTGCAAGAGGCGGGGAAGCAACCAAGACCCATTCAGGGTTATTACCTATACACAGACCCGGACTACCCAATGGTGGCAACTCTGGCTCGGAAAGACCTTGCCATAACGAGCGCCGTGGCACCGGGAGTAGAGATTAACCACCAAATTTTAACCATCTGGCCGGTGAAGAAGGGCCGACCCAAGTGCGTCTTGGTTAATGTCTACAGCCCGCCCAGAGACCAAAAAGCTGACTTTTCGCTACTACTTCACCACGTATCAACCCTACTCGTGCGACGAGACAAACTACTTCTCGGCGATTTCAACGCTTGGCATTCAGAGTGGGGATACAAGAGAGACACAGCAAAGGGCTCCAATCTTCTGAGCACAACACAGAAACACGACCTCTTGCTGATCACACTGCCGGGCGTCCCCACCAGGTTGGGCAAGAGTGTGGCTCGAGATACCGCACCTGACCTCACCTTTGTCAACGACGTGAGTGGAGTAACCTGGAGCAACCTGAACGAGACGCTAGGCAGTGACCACTATATTATCAATGTAACCTGCAACACGGCAAAAGTACGCCAATCCCTGGGGACGGCCAAGCTCACTGACTGGAAAAAGTACAGAGAAAAACAAGAGACAGCACTTTCAACACCAGCCTCGGCAGGAGAATGGAGCGTTTTCCTTAAAGACACACACAACGCCACTACCAAGGAGTATCACACCACACCGGAAACTCCGGCGGTACACAACCACCTGGCACACCTCTGGGAGGCCCGCAGAAGTCTAGTAAAGCGTTGGAAGCGCCAAAGACACAACAACAAACTGCGTCGCCGGATAGCCCATTTGGCAGAAGAAGCAAACGCCTATGCCAGAGAGCTCAATAACAACAACTGGCGAAATTTCTGCGACTCCCTACGAGGCACCCTTAGTACCAAAAGGACCTGGGCTATTCTTCGTTGCATGCTAGATCCAACCAGCACGCGCACGGAAACAAATAACGTCATGAGGAAACTCATCGGAGAATACCCAGGCACGGAAGATGAGCTCATCCAACTGCTTAAGGACACTCACATCGGAGAAGCACAGACGCCCTCAACCTGCCCCAGAGACTATCACGGCCAAGAAAACGGAGATCTTGATGCCCCCATCACTTTCGCAGAACTCTATGCCGCTACTCAGACTTTCAAGAAGAACACGGCACCAGGCCCTGATCGGGTTACCAACGCAATGCTGAGTAACCTGAGTGATGCGACCATCCAACAGCTAACCGACTTCTTTAACGACATGGTATGGAAACCCAACGGTAGACTACCCTTCGATTGGAAAACGGCGAACATAATTCTAATACCGAAGCCGGGTAAACCGCGTGAACTACAACAACTACGGCCCATATCGCTCACATCATGCCTGGGCAAACTTTTCGAGCGAGTAGTCCTCAACAGATTAGAGACCTACATAGAGCAAAAAGACCTGCTTCCGTACACAATGTTCGGCTTCAGGAGAGGAGTATCGGTTCAAGACGTTTTCCTACTGCTGAAAGACGAAGTCCTGAACCCACCACCGGGAAGTCCGTACAGAATCTTGCTCGCACTCGACATTCAAAAAGCATTTGACACTATCTCGCACTCCACCAGTCTTGAGGGGCTCGAAGACGTCGGGTGTGGAGACAGAATATATAGCTACGTGCAAGACTTCTTGAGCAACCGCACCGCCTGCGTTGGAATCGGTACGACACGCTCACTCCCGTACGACCTACCGGGACGAGGCACCCCTCAAGGCTCATACTATCACCGCTACTATTTAATATCGGCCTACGCAAACTAGCACTACAACTGGAGAAACATCATGATCTAGGATGTGCCATATACGCGGATGACATCACGCTCTGGGCCACTCGAGGCTCGTACGGCGACCGGCAGGACACCCTCCAAAGGGCCATTGACATGGTCCAGGCCTTTGCGAAAGAAGCAGGCATGAAATGCGCCCCTTCCAAGTCGGCCTACCTACACGTCAGACCCAAGCACACTCAGGTGAATAGAGCACCGGCCCTACAACTATTTCTCGATGGCGAACCCATCAAGAGGACACCAAATATTCGGATTCTCGGGATGCACGTACAAGAAACGGGCAGCGTCTGCATCGCGCTCTCCAAACTCAAGCGCACGGTACGCAGCATCTCCGCACTCGTCAACAGAATCGCGCGTGGCAAAGAGGGAATGACGGAGGCGGACACCTTGCGATTGGTGCAAGCCTTCGTCATTAGTCGCATAACTTACGCGCTACCCTTTCAAGCCACGCGCCGCACCGAGACTGACCAGGTGGACAAACTGATCCGAATCGCCTGCAAGGCGGCGCTCGGCCTTCCAGAGAGCACCAGCACGGAGCGCCTACTGGAGCTAGGGATGCACAACACCTACGAAGAACTCGCCGCAGCCACGATCATCGCTCAGCGAGAGCGACTCAACGCGACGCCCCAGGGACGTTGTGTGTTGAGACGCCTACACTACCCCCTGGCGCCGCAGTTTTGTCGGGACGAGACTGAAATGCTACCACACGCACTGCGAACACGGCTACATGTAGACCCCATTCCGCGCAACATGCACCCTACATACCACGCAAAACGAAGACGAGCTAGGGCGACAGCTCTGCTGAGGAGGCAGGACGACCCAGACACGTATTTTGCGGACGCAAGTCTGTACCCGCGCACAGCAACACCGAGCCCCGCTTTCGCTGCGGTCGCGACAAATAGGGAGCGCGCGGTCGCGGCTGCATCTGTACGCACCTCATCCATTGCAACGGCGGAAGCCGCGGCTGTCGCCCTGGCCATACGAGCCGCCGAAGCCAAGGAACAATCGGCATATATACTTACAGACTCACAGGACGCATGCCGCCTATACCTGCGGGGAGTCTTGCCAGCCAGTGTCCTACACATCCTGGGACCGACCCTCACACAGGACCACGGAATAACCTGGTGCCCAGCACATGCCGGAGTGGACGGCAACGAACGGGTGGACCGCCTGGCTCGAGGTATGTCAGGCCGAGCCGCGGAGCACTCCGCCCCAACGAACGCCCCCACACCCGGCACGCCTCGAGAAATTCTGGAGTTTCAGAGATTCGGACGAAGATCCAAGGCTCCTCCCCATCCCAAGCTCAAAAGGGGCCAGGCGAGAGATTGGCGCCGACTACAGACAAACACATTTCCTCACTTGCAAAGACTACACAAGATGTACCCCGACAGACACGAAAATAAATGCCCTTGGTGTGAAGACACACCAACACTCCGCCACATCACATACGAATGCCAGATGCGCCCTGCAGGCGCCGTCTCGCCGCTAGTCAAAGACTCACTAACAAACTGGTCGTGGGAGGCGCGACTCTCCAATCTGGACTTGGGAAGCCAGCTGGCAACCCTCGGCCAGGCCTGGCGAGCCGCAGAAGCCAGTGGGGCCCTGGAATAGGGGCTCCACCCATCTGCACCAGGACTACCTGTGCGCATTAATAAAGTTCTTCTTCTTCTTCTTCATCATCATCATCAATAACAGTCAGCGCTTGGCGCGAGTATAGGCGATGCGCAAAGCGCCGACCACGCCATCTGCCGCCATGGCTCGGAAGCGCTCGCGGGGCCCGGCGAACAGTGTTTCAGCGAGCGTCTATGCGAGTGCACGGATGGATGTGTTTTTCAACGTGATTTAACGACTCTCTCGGGCTTCAGCGATGTCGAAAAATGACTGCTGCGTTGTCGGCTGCTCAAACACATACAAAAACTCGCCAGGAACGCACTTCTACATGTTTCCGGTGCTATTTCATGAGCGAGAGCGACGGCGACGGTGGATTGCGGCTGTCCGACGCAAAAGGTAAGCAATCGCGCTTTGTTTAGGCAGTGTTAGAACAATTACCGCGTTTTTATTTCTCCATTTATGTCACTACGTCTTCAGCGAACGCTACTACGTTTACATTTGGTCGCCTCGCCTGCATTGTAGACGCTACAGTGCACATGAGGTTGTTATCACTGATAAGACGCGATGCCTAGGCTCTCTTGAAAAATGAATGGCGCGAAGCGCTATGCCAGAGAATGTGGGGCAGGTGGCGGCTACTTTACAAAAGCGCCGTGGAATCACACGTGTGCTGCATGAAATGGGCTGCATTCTACCTAATGATGGCACTGGAGTGCGATCACCGGTGCAGAATGTTCGCTGTGCGCTCGCCTCAACTGTATGCGTATTGGCTGTAAAACATGGCACCTGTTCGCACTGAAGGCTTTTGACAGGACATTCAACCGATTCAACCTCCCTTTGAATGCCTCGTAACATGACTTCATGCTAATAAAAAACACCCTTGATGTATCGCACTAATACTCATTCGCTTTACACAAGCTGTGATATTAGTGGGGCCATAGGCGTGCTCATGGGGCGTGGGGGCTTTCCTATTTGCCTAAGAGATGGGGGGGGGGGGGAGGGGGCGCTAAATCTGCCCCTTCTGCCCCATCTGTCTGTCTGGCGCGGCTAAGACGCCACTCCTCCTGAAGGCGCACGCCAGAAGAAGCCTCATCCATCAGAGAAACCGACATTTTGTGCCAGAACTGTTTCAACCGCTTCAAACAGATCGCCGTAGAGTCTCTGGATGCATCTCATTCTGACGAAAATTTTGTTCCGGGACAAATTGCTGTCGAAGAGCTACACGTATTCGTGAAGACAACAAAATATATTTTTTTCAGCGAAATTACAGGGGGTAGACGGACATGTACCGACGTTCTTCTCTGAAGACACCCAGCAAATACGTAGCCAAGCTGCTATGACAAGCTAGGTGACCACCAGCTCCGCAGTGACTCAGTCCCGCGCCACTAGCGCAAGCTGCCGAGATATTTTTAAATGCGAAGCATTTCTTAGCGAACCTCAGGCACTTTGGCCGTTTCTATCTACGTATCTATCTATCTATCTATCTATCTAGCCGCCTACGTCTCGGCGTTCTCCTGGTCGTCTCCATAACTTGTAATATGCCAAGATTGGCGTAGCAGGCGATCAGTGTATGACGAACACAATTCACTGGTCATGACATGAATAACGCAAAATACCTGTCGCGTACGTCATGAAACCCTTTCTCTCAGTCACGTGTGGCACATACCCGTACACCAGAGTTTATGTTATGCGGGTATGTGCCACAGGTGATACAAAGTCTCAACCAACACAGTAACCGCGAACACACACATTGACACGCAAGGAAAGTGATAATATTATTAATTGTTGGGCTTTTATGTCCCAGAACTACGATATGATTATGAGAGACGCGATAGCGAAGGGCTCGGGAAGTTTTGACCATTGGGTGTTCTTTAACGTGTACCGAGATCGCACAGTACACGGTCATCTAGCATTTTGCCTCCATCGAAATGCGACCGCCGCGACCGGGATCGAACCTGCGACCTTCGTGTCAGCAGCCAAGCACCGTAACCGCTACACCACCGCGGCGGAAGTGAGGAAGCTGAAGACAGAACACCCGTGGAAGACGCTCAACTACCATCCACTCGTCCAAGTTGTCGGCAACGTGGACCACGTGGATTACGCAAAAACCTGGGTCAGTGCTTTCTACAATAAATCTGCTAAGAGAACTAGGCCTCTCATTATTACCGGTGACTTCAACATTGATTTACCAAGACCCAACAATGATTGGTGCTTATACTGTGTGAAAGACGGCCTGGATGGGGACAGGGCATCAAAAGACCTCGCTGCCACGTCCACGACAGAAGGCATCATAGATCATTTCATCGTAAGAGGCATCCAGGATTTCCACCAGCTTCACAATATCTCGCACTTCACTACACTTAGATTCCTCATAGCCGCGATCACGAACGGATCCTATTAACAAGTCCGGTCCAGCTGCTGGTGCTCACTGATAACTGTGATGGTGACCTTGTTCAAGAACTGTCAAGAAGCCCTCTACACATACACACGGGTTCGTGAAACGTACGTGCGTTCTCCGTCATAACGGAAAAGTATAAGCATAACAACTCTAACTGTGACTGTAACGTACGTGCAGTGCGCCTGCGCGTGGCACTCGGCTATGTATATATCTAGGGAAACTATCCTGAATGAAGCTTAGTTGCGAGTAACGCCTGTCCTGTGCATCTGTGTTCTTTCTTTGTCCTGTTCGGATTCGTGCTATCCAGTATTGAAGAATATAAGCTTACCGCGTCTGGTGTTGGTAACACCCATGTTGCTGTTGGCATCGTTACGCAACTGTAAACAATGGGTTATATAATACATATGCTACTCTTGAACATATGAGTGTGCGTATACTACTTCCACATTTCTCTAGCGTCATTCCGTAACGTTTCGCTCAATGTGAAAAATTACGCCACAGTCACCATCCTGCGCATGCTTCGCATCACGTCGATTCCCACGGCAGGTGGGATCTGCCGAATTTTTTTTTCGCAAGTTTATCGTGCTGGTTTCAAAGTTTTACCAACGCTGACCATTCGCGTCGCCGCACCCGTGAAATCCATGCGCCGGCGCGACAGCGCTCCCTCAAAATCTACTATATAAACACATGGCACGTAAACGAAGCTACTGTGTCAAGAAAAAACGTTGGTTCATGCGTCAACGCATGCAGGCATTAGTGCTCGGGACGTTGTAAAGAAAGCGGTGTACTTACGATGAGCTCCACTTCGTAAGGAAGCTTGTTGACGCTTGTCTGTGGCAAACACTTGGCGCGTATAGTGACATTGTCGTCCCACACAGCTGTTACATCGGACACATGTCCACTATTATAAAGCGCGGCTCCTTTGCGCCCACTATCGCCGCAAAAGTAATTATCAGGGACGCGCACAAGCGGCAAATCGCACGCGCGCACTTCCGTCATGCTTGCAGTGAAAGGAGGCGTCCGCTACGCCACCCGTGTGCGGTTCCAACGGCCGCCGCTACGCGGCTTTCAGTGGCGCCCCTATAGGCGCTGCGCATCGCGAATAGCAAGTGTTGGACAGTAACGGGAGCGTCGGGAAAAAAAAGTCCAACAACATGGCAGCACACGTCGAGGCTGGTTCCCTGCACCTCAAAATTATGAAGTCACCCGTAAGTGAAGTGGTCCGTAAGAAGTTGCCCGTAAGTTCTAAACCGACGTTTGTGTTTGCTTTATATTTGTGTCCTGACGCTTCCACAGCAATGTATTTGTGTCTATTTTGCACTGTTTCCAAGATTCATTTCGAAATTATCAGGTACAAGGCTTAGCAGGCACGGCTGAACAAACGGCTAACCTCAATAATAAGGACGAAACGTACCTGATACTTGTTCCTCAGCGTGAGATGACAACAAAACGATAGCCGATTCCACCGGTTGTTGATTGTTGTCGGGACAGCAGGCAAGGAGCAATCGCGAGTTCAAATCGAAGCGGGCGATCGCGTCTGCATGGCCGCTGCCATGCTGGTTCGTCATCACAATTATATATCAGCTCTTACTGATACAGCAATTAAATGTTTATTGCGAATCGTGATTCGCGTATCACGCAAATCATGCGAATCGTGATTAGCGTATCACGTATTGCTGTGACGTAGCACGTGCCAAGCAAACGCAGTTTTCTTAACCTTCTGCAATTGTAATGCAATTACAAATAAAGCTATGTTTTACTGCAGAAGCATTTGGTTTGTTTAGACCTCGTAGCTTCCACCCTGCTGCAAACAGCATGTGAGATGGAGTATCGAATGGCCGTTATCTTTACGGTATCGAAAATTGCACGAGTTGACTTCTAAAGAACTTTGCTGTCTGTGATGTTGCTTGGATATGCATACACAAGCGAAGTTTTCTCTTTATCTTATAGCTATAATTTTAATATAATCCTTTCCTTCAGGGGTCAAAACGCTGGAGCTAACAAATAAAGACGACGTTGTGATGTACCCTGAAAGACATTTTATTCACTTTCACAAAAAAAAGTTCACAGGTAGATGTACATAAAGAAATAACTACGTTCTGTACACAAGCGTGCCATGGACATTCGTGCTACAAAAAAAAAAAAAAAAGGTTCACATATGCGCGGAGAGAAAATTGTTTACTACAAAAAGGAACAACAGTGACGTGGTTGCAGGGCAGTCGTTGAATTGATCTCAGCGGCACTTATACGTGTAGAGCTGCGCGTAGCATTCCCTGTGTGACTTTTTCATTGATACATAAATTTAATATTGCGTGTTGGTGAGCTAGTTCGTACGTCACTGGTAATCAAACTTTGCTGAAAATGGAAGATTCAGCTGAAAGGTTTTATTCATGCAAGGTGAATATAATCCACTTAAAAGGGAAACCAAAACACGCCCGAAAAAGAACAAGAAGCGTGACATGGCTTGCAATTATGGCGTACATAAAATTCTACTCTTGTCCAGTGTTTCACTCGCGTTTTTCTTGGTGTCCCCTTTGAGTGAATTAAAGCCCCGTTGGGTGAATAAGACACTTCAGTTAGCAGACAGAGCTTCTTCTTGTCTCCTTTTGTGGATTCTGCACTGCTTGATTCCCAGTACGTAAATCATTCGCTGTCTGATAACCTGAACAACACACATTGCAACATCGTTCAACGAGCATGCGGTTTCCTTAGAACTGGCTAGTAAGAAGGAGGCAGTTATCTGTTCTGGCAGTGGTACAGCACGAACGAACACAGCAAAATAGAATGGCAGTACGGGAACCCGGAAAAACACAGAATAGTTGATAACTTTGCTTGCATATGCTAGCACATGCACGGATTCGTGAGCTCCTCGTGAAATGTCCCGTGGGCAAATATAAAGCAGAAAAATATTTTTCCTCGTAAATCCTAGCTACAATAGCACCAGTACAAAACACTGCTGGACGACCTACGACGGCGCCTTCACATACTGTTTGCTCGCTGGAGGCTTCTCCAGCAAGAAACAGCGCTCTTCGCCCAAGCAGAAGAGAAGCTGCCCGCTTGTCTTGAAGTGCGCACAGTGGGCACATTCTCGCTCAGTTTTACTGGACAACAGTAACGAAATTTTCGACACATGAATGCGAATATGTATGAACATTTAGTGGGTCAGTAAATTTCATTCAGTGCAAATGATTTTAGAGACAAAAAAACTCAGATAGCCAAGACAGTGACATGGCAGAAGTAGGAGAACGAGTAACGCAAACAGACATTACTCTGCACTGACGACAGTCGATCGCTTCTGCAGCCACTCTCCAAGGGTTGCGTGCATTCAACTGCACATCGTGAGGCCCGTCTTGCTGTAAACATCGCATGCAGCACTTGGCATATCTGCCGCTGCCCACGCAAGTTCAGTCTTGAGCGTGAAATCGCCAATCTGCACCGTGCAGGTTTTTTTGGGACGTGCGCTTCAGGCCCCACAGCTGCAAAATTTTATCGGTGCTGCTGCATCGTGGAAAGATATGCCTGTGCGTCAGTACACATAAACGTAGTGCATAAATCGCCGCCATTCTTGTCAAGCGAGAAACTCCATCATATCTAGGCGTTATTCTCGATGTTTGCGTCATATTGTCGGTTATACTTGACACTGTAACGCTTAAAAATAAGGCAACAATTCCTCGGCGGTTCTAGTGCATTTTTGTATTGCAATAAAAAGGTCAAATCATGGTGCAAGTTAAGCAGGCGCAAGGTTTGATCTTCCTATAAATAAACAAGAACACACGCGGCGAAAGGACCCACATGCGCATCGTTAATTGTTGTAATTACGTTCGAGTCCGAGGCTACCACACGCGTCTCGCGAGAGCAGTTGTGCGGCGCTTCGCACCGTCGAAGAATGGCTGCATTTTACACGGTGTCCTCGACTCTTATACACACAAGAACGGTACAAATGCAGATACAAAAAAGGAAAAAAAAATGTAAAGAAAAGAACGCTGACTATGTGCACGCACCAAACGAAATACGAGGCCCCGACACCAAGCACACGGACAATCACGTGTGGTTACGGCTCATAACAATAATACAAGTTGAATGCCATGCAGACCTTAGCCACGGACTGACACATTAGTGGTGCCGGCCGGTTGAAGCGTGTCCCTAGAGCTCGGAGGGTGCATTTTGTTATGTTCGCATGTCTTGGTCGGGCAGATCTGATGCCATGGCTTTATGCGCCTTGGCATCAGCGCTGGAACATAGCGCCAAGAAAACCTCCGAGTGAAAAACACACACACCGCACCAACGAACGCAGTGCTCGGGTTTCGGTGCCTTGAGAGAGCCTGCCCAACTAAACCAGAACGTCTGCTGATGCTTCTGTGGGGACAACTGCGTTTCTGTTCGGGGCTGACGAACCTTCGATTTTAAAAGTGACTCGCATGTTTGTGTATAGCCTAATGGCTAAACAGAAACATTAAAGAAACACGTGTACGTATTAGAAGTCATGCTTGCCTTTCATATTGTAGTAGAACGTTTGCCATGACAAACGCGCTTTGCTAGCGTGCACTGCCGACCAAGCATCCCTTGGCGGGGAATTTGTGCGCATGAGTGGTGCACTCGTGAATTTAGAGCTAAGCAAGAAGCGAAACATAAACTTTTGGCACTACACCAGTATGCGTGCTCGGCTATAGCTGCCTGTCATGAGGGCTGGACGGTTCACCACCGTGTGTCATCAATCTAACCAGTTAGATCAAAATAAATTAAGACAGCATACATGAAGATTTGTCAGAGCCTGACAGTGCATTCATTCATGACATGCGTAGTCAATGAAAGCCTTTTCCGACCAGGTACGGTTTGCAATGAAATGCAAGCTTTCAGAGCCAGCTGTAAATTGCATGCCACCTGTGTTCCACAAGCGAGAAACGTAGACCATCCCTGTGTACAACAATGAACATTTTAAGTGCATGGTACTCTTATTGGATACCGGTGCCTGTTTCGAAGAGCAGAGTAATAGAAATCTTTAAAGGTTAGAGTAGTCTGAGCCGCCCAACAGAAAAATAGGTTCGGAAGTGGCCACCACATTTGTTCGAAAGGAGGTTGAGACTTTGCTACAATTTGTGCTTTTGTTTTCACACATTACCAGTAACTATTATGTTCTCAGTATAAGCAAAGTAGGCGCTATTACAACGCTATACATGACATGGTCACACCTTCAGCGTCTCATGCTTGCTAGAGCACATTGCTCGAGCAGGACAAGGCGTGGCAGGAATGACGTGAACTAGGTAAGTAACTGGAAGTATGACATAATGTATAAATTAGCAATGAAAAAAAATGCCTTCAATGTTGTTACAGTTTGTTTTCTCTGTTATCTACCGATGTTCTTTAATTCAGCGCAAATGGTCAATTATCAACACATGAAGTATTCGATATTAAAAAAAGGTTGCTTGACACTTGGCTCCTCGTGTAAACTGGGAACATACTGAGAGCACTTAAATAAAGACATCTACTTATTCTTCTGCCCACGGTCTGAGTGGATCATTAAATTTAAAACCTAGCGGCATTTTTTCTCTCGGTTAAGTGCACTACTTATTTTGGGCTTTCAGACTTCTCTTTACAAGTGTAAGATAGAAAAAAAAAGGAGTCAAGTGCTTGAATATACATTGCATCATTTGGCAGGCAACGCGTATATGTTCTCACGTCAAGCACATGCTTCGTTAAAGAAAAATGGCTACACAGGCTGCAGTTGCTGTGCAATGTGAGAGCGCGTCAATTTCCGTTTAACCTTTTCAGAGCCGAAACGAATAAAACCTTAGCCGGCGGACATATAATTTGGAAGATGCAAAGCTAATTTCTACAACGCATCTGCCGATATCTACAAGATACCAATTTCTACAAGGTACAGCTGACCAGGCATCCTCATTCGAACTTTCAACGCATTTAAAGGAGCGATAGCTACTTAACCACTTTGTGTGACCTAATATCTAGCCTATTCTGCCGAGAACCTAAGCTGATGACGTCTTAGAGCTACCTGGTGTACTGCAATGCAGTGGCGGATTTTCAAGGCCTGTGATAATACCCTCCGAATCATGTATGGTAAAGAAAAAAAATATTCGCGATCGACTGTAACTCTAAAATGACAGTTTTCAAATCGGCACCTTAGCAATTGTTTTGGAAAGAATTAACAACACCATAAACGGGAGCAGTATTGTAGTATGTAGCCGAAGAAGACGAACAAAGTCACGCCAGCACAAACGCCTTTGTTCTTCCGACTTCGCGCCAGGAGTCACTCGGAAGGACCTGAAAACAACTTCGTGTGGCGACTGAAACATTTCTTTGATGCGTCGGCACCCAACCGTAAGACAAGTTCAGGTCTGTAATGTTGGACTGGCAAAAACAGGAAATCGCATCTATTGGTCGAATAACAGACTCACTCAGATTCGGTGTTGGCACTTTGTGACACAATGCAGCCTGCCTGCATTTGGCGACGTGCAAACAACTGTTTGTTGTCTTCAGGAACAGTGTCTTATAATACTATCAGCTAATTGCTGAAAGTACTCGCCCTATACATTTCAGTTGACAGAGGAACAAATCTGAGCAGCAAAACACTATTTTGGCCTCTATAATACTGCAATCAGCTCAGGAAACGAGAAGGACGGGGGTTTCAAAAGCTGACTGCGATATTGTAGAGCGAGTGACTCCCGGTGCGTGGACAGCTTATTCCCTCGAGTATCCGTGGTTGGAGTAGGGCCCGGAGTAGATGGAGCTGCCGGCGGTGCTGGAACCCTTCCTGCGGCGGCGGCGATGCAGGATGCAGGCCACCAGGAGCATCACCGCCAGCATGAGCAGCACGCCCGCGATGGCGATGCCGATGGCGAACTTTCGCGAGGACACGCAGAAGTCGTGGTCCGAAGAACTGGCGGACGACGTAGGCCGAGAGCTTACTGCAAAGCAAAAAAAAAAGAAAAATCATCAGATCAAGAATGACAAAATAATCTTTCGCCATGTTTGAGGCCTGATCTACACGGCTGCCACCGTCGTGTCACAGATGTCCTTCGTGAGGCTCTTCGTTAGTTTATATTCAAAAACGGCTGTGACCGATGCTTTTGTCACATTTTGTGAGGTGAAACGTAGGTAATGTCAGTTTAATGAACTTATCTATACAGTGACTGCATTACGAAGACAGAAAGCTACGACAAGCAGCTATTGTCCAGTGCAGCAGCTGGCACAATTATCGAATGGCGCGAGTAGTGGCGGATAATAATTAACGACCAGAAAAGATGAGGACCGTATGTCGCACATTACGTACCCTGTTAACGGCACATGTAGGCACACAAAATACCCAGGTGTTAGCAAATAGCAGATGCGAATAATGATACTCTTACATCAGCGACATGATTGCAACCGCAATGCACAAATCTTTTTTTTCTTGAACTAAGTATTCACTGCACCTATTAAACTACTAACTTACAAAACATTAAACACAACAATTTTTGAACGTGTCAATGTGCTTTGGTGCTCGTACATTTTAACGAACGTAACGAAATTATCTTGTTATGTTTGAACGCAACTCAGTTTGAGCATGAAGCAACCAAGGAGGAAAAAAATCCGCAGTTTCACCGGAATGGTGAAGCGATCAATGCGATAGCAACACACTGGAATGAAAAGTGAGAGAGGGTATCACAGGCGGTCGCTCGATTCTGTTGCCTTTATTTATCAAATACCCACAGCGCCTTCATAGGCATTACAGTGGGGGGAATTACATAAACTACATAATACAAAATACAGGTTACATGGAGTAAGCACCACAACATGTTCATAACTATACTATTACATCACAGCATGGTCATACAACATCAAAGAGCGCCTGGACGAACGCGGTACTGAATACTTTAGGGGCGATGTGCTTCCGCTTTCCTGTCGACAAGCCTCCGGCGTTGAGCTGCAGCACACGCAGCTGCACGTTGCTCCTGCTTGCGAGCGCGCTTTCCATCAGCGCCGTTCCGCTGAAGCTCTTTGGCCGGCTTGCGACGACAGCGTCGCAACTTAGCAAAACTTCGAAAGGCCAGCCAGGTGCCGATAAGCTCCGCTGTGCCTTGCGCCACTAGTGCAAGCTGCGCCAAGCTCTTTAACGATGTGACTTTTTTGCTGCTTTCAAATGATAGTGGAAAGAAGTGAACTGCAGCCGTGTATTTTTCTTCGCACTGTCCTGTTTCCGAAAACCGCAGGACCACGAAAACAGCCCACCTCAAACTTGGGGAGAACTTATGTGCAAAAACAGAATAGCGAAGTTAGCAAACGCGAGCGCACCTTTCTTATCCCGCCCTCGTGCATTGCTAACAACTATATGAGGACTAGTTGGTTTAAAATTAACACAGAGGATGAAATAGCGCGAGAACAACGAGGACACCAAAGGAACGAAGCGCTTGCTTATGGTCTACGTTCCTTCGTTGTACTGGTTCTCATTGTGCTGTTTCGTCCTCTGCCCTTGTGCAGTTCACCCCAAAAATCAAGTTTGCGAGGAAGCCGAGCTTAAAACCCATTTTCGATGGCCTCGCCCGTTTTCAGGTGGTTTTCATGCCAAACTCTTGTTGCATGAATTAGTCCACGCTGGTTGTTTCACTTATAAACGCTTCTCTCTCATATGCACACATGTTTTTAAGCAGGGTGACTATTTTTACATCGTTTGTTTGTTTTTTTGGGTGTTTATTTTGAGATACAAATTGCAGAAGGTCTCGTCTTAAATGTTCCGCGCGGTCTTGGTGCCATTTATTTTCACCATTATGACAGCATGGCACAGTAATTTATTAAATGCGAAGCATTTCTTAGCGAACCTCAGGCACTTTGGCCGTTTCTATCTATCTATCTATCTATCTATCTATCTATCTATCTATCTATCTATCTATCTATCTATCTATCTATCTATCTATCTATCTATCTATCTATCTATCTATCTATCTATCTATCTATCTATCTATCTATCTATCTATCTATCTATCTATCTATCTATCTATCTATCTATCTATCTATCTATCTATCTATCTATCTATCTAGCCGCCTACGTCTCGGCGCTCTCCTGGTCGTCTCCATAACTTGTAATATGCCGAGATTGGCGTAGCAGGCGATCAGTGTATGACGAACACAATTCACTGGTCATGACATGAATAACGCAAAATACCTGTCGCGTACGTCATGAAACCCTTTCTCTCAGTCACGTGTGGCACATACCAGTACACCAGAGTTTATGTTATTCGGGTATGTGCCCCAGGTGATAAAAAGTCTCAACCAACACAGTAACCGCGAACACACACATTGACACGCAAGGAAAGTGATAATATTATTAATTGTTGGGCTTTTATGTCCCAGAACTACGATATGATTATGAGAGACGCCATAGCGAAGGGCTCGGGAAGTTTTGACCATTGGGTGTTCTTTAACGTGTACCGAGATCGCACAGTACACGGTCATCTAGCATTTTGCCTCCATCGAAATGAGACCGCCGCGACCGGGGTCGAACCTGCGACCTTCGTGTCAGCAGCCAAGCACCGTAACCGCTACACCACCGCGGCGGAAGTGAGGAAGCTGAAGACAGAACACCCGTGGAAGACGCTCAACTACCATCCACTCGTCCAAGTGGTCGGCAACGTGGACCACGTGGATTACGCAAAAACCTGGGTCAGTGCTTTCTACAATAAATCTGCTAAGAGAACTAGGCCTCTCATTATTACCGGTGACTTCAACATTGATTTATCAAGACCCAACAATGATTGGTGCTTATACTGTGTGAAAGACGGCCTGGATGTGGACAGGGCATCAAAAGACCTCGCTGCCACGTCCACGACAGAAGGCATCATAGATCATTTCATCGTAAGAGGCATCCAGGATTTCCACCAGCTTCACAATATCTCGCACTTCACTACACTTAGATTCCTCATAGCCGCGATCACGAACGGATCCTATTAACAAGTCCGGTCCAGCTGCTGGTGCTCACTGATCACTGTGATGGTGACCTTATTCAAGAACTGTCAAGAACCCCTCTACACATACACACGGGTTCGTGAAACGTGCGTGCGTTCTCCGTCATAACGGAAAAGTATAAGCATAACAACTCTAACTGTGATTGTAACGTACGTGCAGTGCGCCTGCGCGTGGCACTCGGCTATGTATATATCTAGGGAAACTATCCTGAATGAAGCTTAGTTGCGAGTAACGCCTGTCCTGTGCATATGTGTTCTTTCTTTGTCCTGTTCGGATTCGTGCTATCCAGTATTGAAGAATATAAGCTTACCGCGTCTGGTGTTGGTAACACCCATGTTGCTGTTGGCATCGTTACGCAACTGTAAACAATGGGTTATATAATACATATGCTACTCTTGAACATATGAGTGTGCGTATACCACTTCCATATTTCTCTAGCGTCATTCAGTAACGTTTCGCTCAATGTGAAAAATTACGCCACAGTCACCATCCTGCGCATGCTTCGCATGCGTGGGTGTTACAGCAGCGTGGGTGTTACCCACGTTGCCGACCACTTGGACGAGTGGATGGTAGTTGAGCGTCTTCCACGGGTGTTCTGTCTTCAGCTTCCTCACTTCCGCCGCGGTGGTGTAGCGGTTACGGTGCTTGGCTGCTGACACGAAGGTCGCAGGCTCGATCCCGGTCGCGGCGGTCTCATTTCGATGGAGGCAAAATGCTAGATGACCGTGTACTGTGCGATCTCGGTACACGTTATAGAACACCCAATGGTCAAAACTTCCCGAGCCCTTCGCTATGGCGTCTCTCATAATCATATCGTAGTTCTGGGACATAAAAGCCCAACAATTAATAATAGTATCACTTTCCTTGCATGTCAATGTGTGTGTTCGCGGTTACTGTGTTGGTTGAGACTTTTTATCACCTGTGGCACATACCCGCATAACATAAACTCTGGTGTACGGGTATGTGCCACACGTGACTGAGAGAAAGGGTTTCATGACGTACGCGACAGGTATTTTGCGTTATTCATGTCATGACCAGTGAATTGTGTTCGTCATACACTGATCGCCTGCTACGCCAATCTTGGCATATTACAAGTTATGGAGACGACCAGGAGAGCGCCGAGACGTACGCGGCTAGATAGATAGATAGATAGATAGATAGATAGATAGATAGATAGATAGATAGATAGATAGATAGATAGATAGATAGATAGATAGATAGATAGATAGATAGATAGATAGATAGATAGATAGATAGATAGATACGTAGATAGAAACGGCCAAAGTGCCTGAGGTTCGCGAAGAAATGCTTCGCATTTAAAAGCCGACATCAGACGCGTTCTCATGACCAGGCTTCTTTTTTCGAGTGCTTGTAGCAACCAAATATAGCACAGTTCACCATTGTTGGACCTCAAGAATCTCGCACGGACGCGCACCCGCGATCACGTTCATGTGACTGCTTGCCGGGCCGGCAGGGCGAGGGGGACCGCAAAGATGGACGCGCTGCCTTTTCGACGCTGGCGCCATGTCGCGGGCCAGGCCCCTGTGCAACCCCCACCGTTGCGGGTTTCATTAACTACTTGGATTGCGCCACGTGGCAACATAATACGAAAAATAATGCATGTTAGTGTAAATAGTACACCTTTTTGAAGTCGTTGCCAGTTAATTCTAGGCAAAGAGAATTCGTGTGAATTGAAGGCTGTAGTAACGAAAATAAATAAATAAACAAGTAAATAAATAAATAAACTAAATAAATAAATAAATCAGATACCTGAGTGCTAAAGTCTTCCTTTGGCTCGGCACATTTTGAAGGTGTCTGACCGGGCCTAATTAACTTAGTATTAGGCCGCACAACTTAGACAGATAAACAGGCCTTAAAGGAGTACTAACACGATTTTGAAACATCGCAAAAGGGGCATTTTTCGTTTCCTTGATATGCAGTGTTAACGCTCTCCACACATCGGAGTCACACAACACGTATAAAATACTTCGATTTTAAAGTTTTCGTCGCTGAGCATCTGCAAGCCAGCCCCACCGCAATGGACATTATCCCAACGAGCCAACACAGTTACACTGAGTATGCGAACTGTGCATCCTGTATGCAGCCTAAATCGCAGAAATCACTGTCGGGGTCTCTGGACGACAATTCACTCATCGTTGTTTACGTGCATCCGAGCTGATGGCAGATCTGCCGCTAGTACATCGCGAATAGGTGGATAGCAAAAAGGATTATGGGCTACGGCGCCCGTCTGCATCGACTTCCGGTTCGAGACGCCGTGCCGCCGAATGGGCGCTGTTGCTAGTACCGTCGCCTTCTGTGTGTTCCATATAGCAGTCTCGAACCCATTTTCTCACAAATTACTGCATAATACTTGGCAGTGATGTGCAGCTCAGTTGAATAACAAGTGCAATCACTACGGAATAGTTATAAAGTTGCGAATGGTCATGTATTCATTCAAGTGGCGTGCACCTCAAGACACATGCATGTTGCTTCGCCGCAAAGGGCGTTCTCGCGCATGTTTTGTGGCATATAAAGATTTGTGGCACATTATAGTGTGATGAAATATCTGCCCAATCTGCCTTCCCGTTGCTAACACGTAACATTAGTTGTTTACTTTTGTGTTGCAAAGATGCCATCTCGGGTTCGTATAGTGAATGGTAACATGCAGTAAAATGTGTCTTGCTCTAGGCGTAAACAACTCTCGCAGTTTTGTCGCTTTTCTTTTACGCCTCTGAATCTTCCTTTACGTGAGATGTCGTTCCCTCGCGCACTCGAACATTGTGTTTCCATCAACCCATTGAAAATTCTTTGCACTGCGCATACACTTGCCTTTCAAGTTCTACTAAAAGGTACAGACACTTCACGCTTTCAAATTTCTGAAATACTAGAGACGCCACACCATACCTATCGTTGCTTCAAAACCAACTTCGATCGTTTTACGTACTACGATACCAGTAACTGAGCGGCCTTTCGTTCCGTACGTTGTCCTTTTACGCGCTCAGCAGTTTTCATAAATTTCACAGAAAGTAGGCAATGTAGTATATTGCCACGCGCTATAGGCGTTGTAGGGGCAAGAACAGCAAGACGCGAATGACAGACACGATCCAACAGCTAGCGCTCCTCGCCTTCGTCTTCCTCGTCTTTTCGGCTTGCCACGGCATGCTGGCTCAAAACACCAGGTGGCATTATTCCTCCTCCCAACGGAGTATCGACTCGATGCTGACACACAAAAGATATACTGAAGGGGCCGATAAGGAAAAAAAATGAACAAGAGAAAAAAATAAAAGAAATACGTTATAACACATACCGAAGATGCGCGCGAAAGAAAATGAGGTCTGTGGTCCGCAATAAGGAAAAAAAGAAAATCGCAGCATATCCACGTGGTGAATGATGATGAGTGGGGCGAAGCGAACTCGCGCTGCAGCACGGCGATGGCATTGGCGCGAGCGTGGTCCTTCTTGATGGAAGATATTGTGACTAGATTGTTTGAGAACCGCAATCTGTCGCACACACCGCAACTATGGCCGAAACTGTTATCAAGGAAGTCCCGCTGGAACCCGCCTGATGCGTTTTGCAGCCACTTCACGTGCTCGCACAACCTCGGGCTCTGCCTGCCGGTACGCGCGCTTTCTCGCCTCTTCACGGTCCTTCATATTTTGAAGATCGGATTCGCGCCGCAGCCGTGCAGCTTCGGCCACGCGGGCTCGAACGGCGGGGTCTTCGCGCCGCAGCCGTGCAGCTTCTCGAGCAGCTTCGGCCTCGCGGGCTCGAACGGCGGGGTCTTCTCGCCGCAGCCGTGCAGCTTGTCGAGCAGCTTCGGCCTCGCGGGCTCGAACGGCGGGGTCTTCTCGCCGCAGCCGTGCAGCTTGTCGAGCAGCTTCGGCTTCGCGGGCTCGAACGGCGGAATCTGCTTCGCGGCGTCGACGTGCAGCTTCGGCCTCGCGGGCTCTCACTTCAGGACTCTGTCTGCGAGCGCGCGCTGCCGCCGCCTTCCGTGCCCTCCGTTCCGCAGCCTTGTCTTCCATCTGGCGGCTCCGAGCTAAAGAGAAAGCGTGCCAAGAGGGAGCCTCATGGCGCGTTACCTCTGAAATGTCTTCGGGTGTCGTTGGAAACACGAGACGTAGTAAAGAAGAAAGAACGCCACACAGGCGAACACGCAACGAGAGTGTCACTAGTCAACGTCGTCTTCTTCTTCTACTGCATACCAGAACGCGCGCTTCTCACGAACTAGAGGTGGCTACTACAAACAAACCTACAAACGGAGGATGGACAGACCCACGGCATAAGGAGCTTCGCCCCTAAAAACGCAGTTCACAGTTCTTTGGAGCGCTAACTGACAACGGCTAAGGGAAAAGAAAGTTTGCTGCACGACGAAAATAGGAGTATCACCGCGTAAAATATGTCTTTAGGCGGACGACATGCACAACCTCTGTGCGCGGTACACGGCGTTGGGACGATGTTGAGCCTTCGTCTGGGATAACTTCATAGTTAACTTCGCTCACACACCTTAGTACTTTGTAAGGTCCAAAGTACTTGCTCAGGAGTTTCTCGCTGAGGTTTACTGGGAGTCCAAACCCAATCTTGGTCACCAGGTTCATTTGTAACTTGTCGATGGTGGATGTTGTATCTTCGTGCATCTGCACACTGCTGCGTTCTTATGTGCACGCGGGCCAGTTGACGCGCTTCCTCTGCGCGCTGAATGTAATCTTCGACGTCAGGAGCTAGCTGCCCGTGCTGGGAGGTGTCGTCATAAGGAATCATAGCGTCTAGCATGAATTGAACATCTCGACCATAAACGAGGCGGAATGTTGTGAATCGAGTCGTTTCCTGCGTTGCGGTGTTGTACGCAAACGTTACGTACGGTAGGATCGTCCCACGTTTTATGCTGCATATCCACGTACATAGAGATCATGTCCGCCAGCGTTTTGTTTAGCCTTTCTGTCAAACCATTAGTCTGAGGGTGGTATGCAGTGGTCTTCCGGTGGTTCGTGTAACTGAGCTTGAAGATGTTGTCCAAGAGCTTTGCCGTAAACGCTGTCCCTTGGTCAGTGATGATGAATGACGGGGCGCCGTTACGAATCGCAATGTGATGCATGAAAAACTGGGCGACTGCGGATGCTGTCCCGCGTGGTAGTGCCTTCGTCTCAGCGTAACGGGTCAAGTAATCAGTTGCGACAATGATCCACTTGCTTCCGGAGTAAGACAAAGGAAACGGCCCAAGGAGGTCCATTCCAACCTGATCAAACGGCGTACGCGGTGGCTCGATGGGTTGTAGGAGGCCTGCTGGCTGTAAAGGTGGCGACTTGCGAAGCTGACATTCGCGGCATCCTTTCACGTAGCGCTTGACGCAAGCAGCCAGTTTAGGCCAGTAATATAGTTGTCGCACCCGATCAAGAGTCCTCGAGTAGCCCACATAGCCAGATGTCGGCTCGTCGTGGCAAGCTAACAGGTTGTCATCGCGAAGGCCTTGAGGCACGACTAGAAGATGAAATCTGCTGCCGACACCGGTGTTTCTTTTGTATAATATGCCCTCTCGTAAGCAAAATGAGGGCAACGTTCGCGAAATAGGACGAGGAATTGACGCGGTGCCGCCTTCTAAATGATCAATGATCAGCCTTAACTCAGCGTCCGTTCGTTGTTCAGCGATCAGATCCGCCCCGCTGAGAGTCCCCAGGAAGGCGCTGTCGTCTTCTGCAGCTGCACTTTCAGATTCGAGAGGGGCTCGTGACAGCGTGTCGGCATCTTCATGCTTTCAACCCGACTTGTATACGATGGTGACGTCGAATTCCTGAAGTCGCAGGCTCCATCTTGCTAATCGGCCAGACGGGTCTCGCAGGTTAGCCAACCAGCATAAAGAGTGATGATCAGTCACAACTTCAAATGGGCGCCCGTAGAGATAAGGCCTAAACTTCGCAATAGCCTATATTACCGCGAGGCACTCCTTCTCCGACGTTGAATAGTTGATCTCGGCTCGTGACAAACTGCGGCTCGCGTAGGTGATAACTCTTTCGGTCCCATGTTGAGCTTGCACCAAGATAGCTCCGAGACCAATGTTGTTGGCGTCAGTGCGTACCTCTGTGTCAGCGTCCTCATCGAAATGGCCAAGTATGGGAGGAGAAGACAATCTATGCTGCAGTTCCGCAACGGCAGTGGATTGTTCGTCAGCCCATAGAAATGGCGCGTCGTCACGCGTAAGTCTGATTAATGGCTCTGCAATCAGAGAAAGTTTCGATAAAGCGGCGATAATACGCACACAGACCCAGAAATCGTCGAAGACCTTTCTTCTCCGCCGGGGCTGGAAAGCAGCCACGGCAGCAGTCTTCTCGGCATCAGGCCGAACACCAGCAGCGCTCACAACGTGACCGAGGAACTTCAGCTTTTCGTAGCCGAAATGGCATTTCTCAGGCTTGAGGGTGAGGTCAGCCGATCGAAAGGCTTCGAGAACACTCCGAAGGCGATGAAGGTGCTCGTCAAACGTTTCCGAAAAGACGACGACGTCATCCAGGTAGACAAGGCAACATTTCCATTTGAGGTCAGCGAGAACGGTATCCATCATTCGCTGGAATGTGGCCGGAGCGGAACAGAGGCCGAAGGGGAGCACTCAAAATTCGTAAAGGCCGTCCGGAGTTACAAAAGCAGTTTTTTTGCGGTCCCGCTCATCGACCTCTATTTGAGCCACTTTTCAGGTCGATTGAGGAAAAGTACTTTGCGCGCCTGAGCCTGTCTAGAGAATCGTCGACCCGAGGCAACGGGTACACGCATTTCTTTGTGACGTTATTCAGTTTCCTATAATCGACACAAAACCGAAGGGTGCCATCCTTCTTTTTCACCAGGACGACAGGCGATGACCACGGGCTGCTTGAGGGCTGTATTACGCCGTCTTGAAGCATTTCCTTCACCTGCGTTTGAATCGCGCGTTGTTCGGTTGGTGAAACTCGGTAAGGCTGCTGCCGTATAGGGTGCGCGTCGTCGTAGGTGATGATACGGTGTTTCGTAATCGATGTCATACGTATCTTCGACGAATGTACAAAGCAGGTGTGGAACTCCAGCAACAGGTCGCGCAGTCTTTGTTTGTTTTCGCCAGGAAGAGTGAGACTTATGTCGACTCCGCGGAGAGGTGCTTCAGCAGTGTCGATCTCCTCGGAAGGAAAACACTCAGTGACATCGGCTACTCGGTCGGCGTAGGCATTGGCAGCACAAGGGAAAAGGTGCTGGTGGGCGTAGCTGAAGTTTGTGACAAGCACCTCGCAGTGTCCATCACGGAGGTCAACCAGGTTTCGTGCTACGCAGACACCGTGGGAAAGGAGTAGGGAACGATTGCTTTCCGCCACCACTTCGCCGTGTGCTAATCCGTCACACGCCACTTTAACCACGACACTTGCGCGCGATGGTATCGTGAGAGCGTCGTCTATTACACGCAGACATACTCTATGGTGGCTGGTGTCGTTCGCTTCTGTGGCACTCTTTGTCGAGAATGTGACGAGGCGTTGTCGAGTGTCGATGATAGCACCGAACTCTCTGAGAAAGTCCATTCCAATTATTAGGTCTCGAGAACACTGACGGAGAACGCTCAAGCTGACAACAAAGGCACAACCGCGAATCTGTATTCGTGCCGTGCAAACGCCAAGTGGTGTGACGATATGACCGCCAGCAGGTTCCAAGGCGTCGTCACTTTCTTCAGAAGGGCGGCCAGTTTTTCGATAATGATAGAATATTCCGCATCCGTATCCACTAAAGCACTCACTTTGCGACCGTCGATCATTACTGGAATGTCCAAGGAAACCTTTCCGAAATCAGTTGGTGATGTCGTCGTCCGTGGATCGTCGGTTCGCGTAAGCGTCGATGGGGGGCCTTGAGCATGTCCAGTCCGAGCGGTCTCGCCCCCGAAGGTCGCTGTGGTTAGTTTTCCCGGCGTGGGCTGGGTGACCGACCCTGCACCACGCTCGAATAGCTACGGCGACCAGGGGAAAACCGCCGCGGTGATGGGGAGCGAGGTTGTTGCAGGGATGACGAGGATCCACGCTGCTGGGGAACGTACTCTTCGATTTCAGGGGCCGCTGGCCGAACCTAGGTCGCGGTGAGTTCGCCAAAAATCCGCGTAGGCCAAGCTCCCGGTAGGTGCACTGTCGGTATACATGCCCAGCTTCGCCACAGTGGAAGCAGAGAGGACGTCGATCTGGTGCACGCCATACGTCCGATTTCCGCGGGGCCAGTCGATGGTCGTTGCAATACGGGGCCGCTTGGATTGTCTGCAGCATGGCTGGGGCCGCGGTGTGAAGCGGCATTGCAGGTGTGACCGTTGCCTCAAAGCTTGAGCATACGACATCCGGGGGAAGTCACTCGGTGACTGAGGCTCTCTCATAAAAGACGGTTCTCTTACGGCATGCTGGACTTCATCTCGGACAACGCTGGACAACGGAGAGATAGTGGGCGGTGAGGGTACTGACAGCTTCTGAGATTCTTCGCGTATTACTGAGCGTATGAGCTCTCGGAAGCAATCCATGTGACCACCGAAAGCTCCCAAGCAGTCCGTAGTTGAGGCAGCGTTGACTTGTCGTTCGTATGATGGGGCCCGGTGCCGAAGAGTGTTCTCGATGGTCACGGCTTCAGAAAGAAATTCTGACACAGTCTTGGGCGGACTGCGCACAAGTCCACCGAACAGCTGCTTTTTCACCCCGCGCATGAGGTACCGCACCTTTTTCTCTTCTGCCATGTTGGGATCGGCTCGTCGGAAAAGACTCGTCATGTCCTCGGCGTACATTGCAACGCCTTCGTTTGGCATTTGTATGCGGGACTGGAGATCACGCTCAGCTCGCTCCCGACGATCAGGGCTGGCATAAGTCTCAAGAAGACGACGTTTGAAGTCTTCCCACGATGTTAAGATGCCTGCACGGTTCTCGTACCAAACACACGTGCCCTCCATGAGACTGAAATAGGCGTGCCGCAGCTTGTCTGCGTTGTCCCACTTGTGCGCGGCAACAAAGTCGTAGTGAACAAGCCAATCTTCCACATCCTCGTGTGCAGCGCCGTGAAAGGGATTTGGCGTTCGAAGATTGAGCAAAGTACAATGAAGCGGCGTTGTGCCTTGCGTACCGGTTTGGTTGGTGTCGGTTGGGATGGTCGGAGCCGCCATGGTGTCTGGGAGCAGTCCAAACTCAGGGGCTTCTCGTCGAATCCTTCTGCTGGCGCGGTGCACAGGAGTAACCACCGGCATGATGCTTGAGGTCTTGAGCCAGCATGGCGTGGCAAGCCGAAAAGGCGAGGAAGACGAAGGCGAGGAGCGCTAGCCGTTGGATCGTGTCTGTCATTCGCGTCTTGCTACTCGGAGGGGTACGGTGCATAGATTACACCGCACCACCACCAGTTTGTCACGCGCTATAGGCATTGTAGGGGCAAGAACACCGGAACAGCAAGACGCGAATGACAGACACGATCCAACGGCTAGCGCTCCTCGCCTTCGTCTTCCTCGCCTTTTCGGCTTGCCACGGCATGCTGGCTCAAAACACCAGGTGGCAATATTCAACGCATATATAGTGTATCGGCGTACTTGATCGGGCAGACAGAATACACGTACTCTTGTCGGAAGTCTAAGTGATTTGGGAGCGTACGTATGTTGGCATTTGGCACCATGTGCACATATGCGTGAGTGGTTCTGAGGTAGCCACCCTTTGTGCTCGAATACACTAAACGAAGCTGATTCTGCAAAATGTTACTGCGTGTTTTAAAGCATAAATGTAAAGCTATACTCGCACGCTGCGCTTGAGACCCACCGCTCACCGTTCCCCGTGTTTGCCCATTTCTACTCCTCCTTTGCTTCTCTAAAATGCGAAATATCACGTATTCATTCGCAAAACGTTCCAAGAACACAGTCACTGGACAACCGGTAAGAAACGTGCCGCAGAAGTGCGCGTTTCCTCCCCGAATACACTGAACAGCAGGCACCTTGAAGCGGCGAAGAGATAGGCCTCGAACCGGAAGTACCGTAGCAGACAACGCGCCGTTTTGCTATCCACCTATTGCTGCCTCCCCGTGACTTCACACTGCAATGACACTGAGAAGCCGCCCCTCGATATTGAAACCGAAAGTGCTTTTTTAGGGTAGTGGTATTCAAATTATATACGATGCATTCCCGGGCACCATAATAATCTTTTTGGTGTTCCCAACAGCACTGTTCTTATTCAGAGCAACAACCCGAAAATACTTAAAATTCGTGTCAGTGCTCTTTTAATTGAAGTGCAATCAAAGTGTATTGAAATCCGCAGCGTCAGACTAATCTTCCATCGGTAATGGGGTTTTAACGCGATGTTCAAACAATGCAACCTCAATTTTCTCTTGTAATGATCAACCTTACGGTCCGTGTTCTCAAACACAGGTAAGGGAGAGTTGCTTAATGAAAATGGGTTGCAGCTCGGACTTGGTTCGCTTGCTTAGCCTGTGTTTCAAGTGTATCGCAACACACACATCTACTGTGAAATTCATTACACACAAATTGATTTTGGTAAAGCTCGCTTACCTTCTGGGTCCTCGGCGTCGGTAACCTCGTTGACGTACAGGCCAGAGAAGACCTCAATGCTGAGGTCGCGCACGTCTTGCTCGGCTTTCTCCAGGGCGGTCAGGTCTCCCTTGGCCTCGACGTCACGTCGACGACGAACACTGTGGCGAACGTCGCTGCAGTCGGGAGGCTGCGAGGCACGTGCATATCTTTCAGCTAGTCGCCACGACAAAGAGCTTTCCCAGAAACATTTCCTAGCTGGCAGTTGGGAAGCCTCGTCTCGCGTTCCGACCGGCGCGTGAATGCGAAGCAGCTTTTTGTCCAGTCGGAAATGTTGTATAGCCGACGGTTAGACGCTAACTTCTATTGTCGGGATTATTTGTTTAAGAATACATTACCGGGCCTTTTATTGGGTATTGGGCTTAGTAAAGGAAATAAAAATAAATCACGAGCCATTTCACTCTATGAATGTGGATGACTAGAGAAGCACACGGCAATGAGGTGACGCAGAATTTTGATAAAAGGTGCATAAGGTCCCTTGTGAATTGAGTGTATGCTCTTTTAAAGCACTTCCACCTCGATTTGCGCTGAAGAATGGTGTAGTGCACAGGTTAATTATTTATTTACTTGCTATTTATTTATTTACTTTCTTTCTGTTTACCCGTAGTGGACAAGAAAGTCCCAGGATATCACAAAAATGACGTAGCGCGCGCGCGTGAATTTCGGCCAGATTTCCACGTCTCCAGTTTATCGCATGTCGCGTCTTCTCAATGTACAGCGATTCCAACAATAATCGTGCAGGCAGGAATTTTTCCTTGGCGATAATTACATATCTACATACATAGTTCTCTCGACAATACAGATTTTCTATAAAAATATGAAAAAACATGGATGATCCCCCTTTCATAGGAATCGGTATAACACGAAAAAGTGAAACGTGTCTTCACAGGGGTAGTTGAGCGGTTATTGTGCATTGTTTCGCCACAAGGCCGAATGAATTATTGCTATAGCAACAAATTGTAATGTCACACGAAAAACGGCAAGCAGCTCGAACTTGCAGCGCGCTCTAAAGGAGAAAGGACGCACGAAAACAACATATACAGGACGAGCACGAACTAGCAACTGTCGCAATTGTTACTTCTTTGTGTGAGCAGCGCGCTCCTTTAGGAAACGTGGCCTCTGTAGCGAGGGAAGTGACCTTCGTGCTCTCTGTAACGTCAACGGAAACTTACGATGAAAGCACAAGGCGTACAGACCGCCCCCATCTCGACATAAGCCCACGCTAGAGAGACAACCCCTGTAGAGGCGCGCTCGCATCGCAGCGCGAGGGGCGACGACATTTAAAGCGCGCCCTCCGCGCTCTTCGCGCCATCTCGCTAGTGATAACAAGAACACGCTGAAGCCACCGAGTACCGCAAACGGCAAACGGTGTATATACATAGCTCGCCGTTAGTAAGCTAAAGAACGTACGCTTTGTGGCCGAGTGGTTTCGCACCGCGCGCTGCTGAGCGAGGGGTCGTAGGTTCGACTCCCGGCGACGGAACTTTTTCTAGCTTTTTTTCTTTGGCATCTGTTAGTGTATATTTTACAACGTCATATCCGTGACGAATATACGTCATTGGAGCCGCGGTGGACCCCGACATAAAACACTTTCGTGTTAAAGTGTTATGACGGTAAGACAGCTGTCGTCTTCACAGACGACAGGGAAAATTGACAGCCGCCTCATTTGTAGCACAAAGCTACTAGGCAATCCAAACGGATTTCTCAAGAAGCTTCTTAATTGACGAAAAACGGGACGCAGTGTACGTGAGCTTCGAGTTGTCGATTTACTCGTCCTCGCACTGCCAGTTGCTAGCAACCTAGTTCGATCAATTGGTAGAGCGACCGCACGGGAAAGGCGTTGGTCCCGGGTTCGATACTCAGATTAGCACGAATTTTCCGTCAACTAAGAAGCTTTCTTGCTGAGGAATTCGTTTGGATTGCCTCGTAGCTTTGTGCTGCGCATCAGGTGGCTGTCAATTTGCCCTTTCCGCCATCTTGCGGGATTTGCAATAGGTAGCTACTTTCGACAACATGAGTAAATGAGTGCCTCAGTGCGTCGTAAGACTTCAAATGAGCACCCGGGTGAAAAGAGTCGCCGCTCAAAACGTGCAGCTCGCGGTGGTTTGAGCCTAGAAGAGAGAAAAATTCTGAACTTGAAGCGTCGTAATGATCATATGATCACGAGGCACGGCGGACTGGGAGACTCCACATTCATTTTTGATCAACTAAGGTTTTTAACCAAATGATAGTACACGGTAATTTTTTTCTTCCTTTTTTTCACTCCGAGCGAAACGCGGCCGCCGTGGTCTGTTGAGCGCCCTTAGTCTCGACGATTCAATATGTTCCACTTTTTAACACTCTCATTACCAGCCCAATCCTATCGAGAGTATGTTATTGATGAATTCTGATGAGCGCTTCTGGGCAGCTAACGCCATTTGAAGTGTTAAGAGAGGCAGTATTTTATCAATTTCGCTTTTGAGTATCTTTTTTCCGCTACGGGGGGATTTTTAAAGCTCTTTCGCACTCGTGGTTTCGGTTATGGCGTCAACGTCGCTGGCTGGTGCTCCACGAAAACGGCGAATTTCTACGCATTACGATGAAGGTGAGCGTCAATCTCTGGATGATGGTAGCAGCACAGAAACGGAAGACGACTTCGATTCGATAGACTTCAGTACGGACAGCGATAGTGCGTAAAACCGCCTCGGAACATCAGCAGGTATCCGCCGGTAAGTTTCGCTCTCTCCTCGGGCCGCGCGTTGATATAAACGTATCCGGTGCGTACTAAAGATCACAGCTCTTATCTGCAAGGTGTCAACATTTTTCAGGCGGGAGCATTTGGCGCCGGCTGCAGAAAGAGAGGAGTTCTCTCCGCGAAGACGGCACGAAGTGGACCTTGACATAATGCTCCGGAGTGCGGCGCGGCGGCTTCTTCGTGTTGTTTTTCGCTACAGAAGTCGTCAGAGAGATATGCAACCACACAAATAAGTTTGAGTGGATGCACCACATTTTCGAAAAGCCAAAGCACAGTGAGACGAACGGATCCTGGAGGGAGGTCACTGAGGAGGAGATGCGCATGTTCGTCGGACCTGCACGAATCATCCAAATCCTGCGCCTATATTGCTATTGGAGTCAACGCCACATATTTCCACGCTTTCTTCCACCGCCAGTGATGCCACGGAAAAAGTTCGAGGCATTGCTTGCCCTCTTGAGTGTCTCTGACCTGGAGAAGACGACCGTCGCAACCCACGCGGAGTTTCACCACGTGTCTTCTCTACTGCAACACATGAACGATTCATCCGTGCTATTTCTTCAACCGCGTCGGAACCTTTCCGTGGATGAGAAAATGGTGAAATCTGAAGATCAGTATGGTAATACGAAGTGCATGAGGGACAAAGTGGTCAAATGGGGGCACTAATTATGGGTTTGGCAGGTACTTCAGGGTGCCCAGCACCAACCACAAAAAATTGAAAAATACCACAACTGCAAACTATGCTACGCAGAAAGAAAAGTTTAACAGAAAAAAAAAAAAATCTGCGAGACATGTGTAGCCAACCTTTGTTTCACCGCTTCGAGAAACTGCTTCGCGCGGTGGCATGATAGGTACTAGTTCTTATATTTTTGTACGTATGTAAATAACCTTTGCACTTACAGAGCTTATATTTTCAGTATTATTGTATAAGGGCTTTGTGTTCAGGAAGAATATTTTTATTTTTTTTTATGTTCACGCTGTGAAGAGTAGCATCGATGTTTTTATGAATTTTTTTCTATTTGTTAGTTTTCTTGTTTTGATAATTTTTTCAAAATATTCAATATATATCTGTAGTCTGAAATTAACACTTTTGGAAATACCAACTCTTTCTTTAGCATTTGATACCCTACACTTCATCATCAATCAATTTCTGTGGAAAGAAAAAAATATTTCCTGGACTACCTAAACACAACCGATTTTTCCGCGGTCACGAAGGTGTTAATATTTGTCTAAAATTAAAAACTGCGCACTCGCAACAATGCGCCAGTGGTGCCACTTGTAAAAAGAGGCAAGCATCCGAGCTCTCGCACCGAAATTTATTGGTAAAAAATTGCGATTTATTGATTTCGCAGAGAGCCGATTTTTCATCCAGCACGGCTGTTCAATTTTCTGTTAAACTGTGAGGAGTATTCTAAGAGCAGATCAATAAATCATTACTGTCAGGGCTGGTTCTGTAGAATGACTTCGTCTAATGACCAAGAAAATGAGGTGCTTCGCCAGCTATAAATTTTTCACCGATGCAATGCTACTGATGCAGAAGATTTAGGCCACTGAAGTGGAATCGGAAAGCAGCGAAAATGTCCGAGCCATCAATATATTTCAAGCACATACGCGTGCACATCGATTTAAGATTGGAATCACCACTGTCTAGTAGCGGTACGGCCCACTTTCATATCTCGCGCTGATCCTTGTTACTCGGTAAACCAAACGCGCCTTTTTGTCGTTCTCTTGTAAACGGAACCCGCCCGCCGGCACGCAAAACGTGTTCGGCACCGTCGTTTCACACCTACACTTCAGCTGTTGGTTGGTTGGTTGAAAAACTTTATCAAGGTCCTGCAAGGCACGCCTCAGCGCGCAGCGGGCGACTCCCACGTGGGGACCGTCAGGCCAAGCCTGCCTGTGTCAAAAAATAATGCAGCAGATGCACAGAAAGCACCAGAACCATCAGCTCGTGTCGCACCGCGCAAGCGTTTCGGCACGCGAGCGATGCCCTCTGTGGCTCAGTGGCGCCGCGTTGCGACAGCTTTGGGCAGCGTATGAAGCTGAACCGTAGCGTGACGGCGAAGTTTCTTGACCACGAGAAATATTAAAGCACTCTGGCTGTTCCAAGGCCGCGCAACAACAACAAAAAAAGTGTGGCTTGTTGCGTCGCGCTGAAACAAGGGCACGAGCGGGAACGCTGTGTTGACAGTTCCGTCCGCGTTGGCGCTAGTAGACATACAGCCACGCGCATTTACAAAAAAAAAAAAAAAAGACAAAAAGCTTTCGTTGTGGCGTGCGCGAGACGTTGTATTCCGCCATATATGGCCATGCTGGGGAGCCGCTGCGTTGGTGTCCTTGAACGACAACAAAGGATGTCAGCATCGGGTACCATGAGTTTCCGTGCGACACTGAATGGCGTTAGAAGTGCACACGATGAAATAAGATATCGTTGTTTCCGTAGAAATTAGTGTATCCAGAGGAGTGTTGATGATATCATCGCAAATAATATGTGCCAAGAGTTCGAGGCTCTTCAAAAAAACCCGTAACACAAGAAAACCCGCAACACAAAGACACTCGCCCGTTCTTTAACCACCTTGGTAGGATCCGTCTTGTGGCGCCACAGCGGCAATACTTTCAACTAAGCAGCTCCCGCTGTTTTCTTGGCACGAACGGGGCCGCGCCTTTTTTCTTTTTCCTCTTTTTTTTTTTATCGAGCGGCCGTGGCTGTTCGAACCACGAGGCATTGATTCGCCTGCGCTGAGCCACAGATACAAGAACTGTTCTTGTATCTGTGGCTGAGGGGAAGCTGAAGAAACAATCAAGGAACGGAAACTAGTCTCAAGAAAGAAATAGAATCCGCACCGTTGTCATTCCGTACATGCATAACACATCTCACCGCCTAAAGAAGATTGACAACCGGAACAAAATCAGAGTGGTGCTATCCGCTCCAGAGAAGCTGGAACGGCTTTGCTAAATGACGAACCCATTTAAGAAAAGGGAAGAGCCATGCACAGTCAAGCATCGGGACCCATTTGTAACGTGTGCATCAGAAGTAGTATACGAGGTCCCATTATCACGCGGCTTCAGCAACATCGGCCAGACTGGTCGGTGTCTGAACCGAAGACTCATGGAACACAAGAGGAAGGTGGGGAACTATCGTGACGGCAGTCTGTCGGTGCACTGTCATGAGTGTGGGTTGAAGAATGGAAGGACTTGTAAACCATTGAATGATTTGTGTAGGGTGGTACCTAGAAATAGAAGCCAAGATGTGAGGGAGATAATAGAGGCGGTTTTGATTGCAAAGACGGGTCAGTCATGCGTAAGCGCACCATCCATTATCTTGTCGTCTAAAGAAACACAGTTTCTCAGCACGTTCACTTAATATCAGCACTAGGATTTTGTGACGTCATGAAGAAAAGAGTTCATATTATGCATTTTCTAAAATAAATGTCAGTTGGAAGTAAGCGCTTGTGTTCTCGTCACCTCCCTTTGTCCTTGTTTGTGCGCGCTTAAGTGATCGGTGATGGAAAATCACCTAGCCCAAAAATCAGTGCTCTCGGCATGAAACATTTTCGTGTTGAAACATGCTTCTATAAACTTCATTCTGATACACTGCCGATAAAAACATGGTAAAAAGGAAAAGGTATCTGTGTTTCTTCTTTTAACTGCCATCTATGTGATGTGCCGGAGACAATAGGCAGGTTTAGAATAGCATATGCTAAGTTAGCGGTCCTTGCGGTCGACCGCTATTTCCGTCACTTAACGGGGGCCCGCAAGAAGTTTGCGCACAAAGCATGCGCAGTTGCGGCAAACACTAACGCAAAGCTTGCGCACGCTATTCTAAAACTGCCTAATAGAACATTGCTTTGTTAGTTGCAAAGACTGTGCCACGGTGACACACGCAGGGGGTTCACGAACGTTTCTTTTACCTTTCACACTTTCCTCTCACAGTGCTCTTGGTTTGCGGGGTGGTGTCGCCGTCTGGGAGCGACAGAGGGAAGTGATGCATAGCCTCTGCGAATACCTTCGGCAACGCGCCGTTGCACCGTTGCTACTGCCGTCCCATTTGGCGCGTTTCCAAAAGAGGTGTAATTTTGTCGACGTCTTACACAGTGAGGTGGCGGCTTTAGCCCAAGCCTCGCTAACAGCATTCACGCATCCATCCATATTACAAAATAGCTCTGCGAGGCTCGCGTGGCTGTCGCACCGCGTTCCCCGCTCGAACCGTGAGAAAACACGGCCAGACGCGCGTCGCCTTCCCGTCGCGTTTCTAGCCCTGACGCCATAAATCTAGCACGTGTTCCACTTACGGCTCCGCTGTAACACACACACACACACAAAGAGAGAGAGAGATGACGTGTTCATGGTAGAGACCAAGGCAGCAACCAAAGGAAACTGTTTAAATTACCTCTAAACAGGTCGATGTCCTGTCCCCATCCATTGATTATGTATCATCTTGTGCGCCATACTCTCGACTGTCTAATAACATACTGTCCGCCGCATCTTGCCTGATCTCTAAGCGCAATTCCGCGTCATTGTGGCAGGTTGACGGAGTAATAAGATGAGACAGCTTCAGGTTGGGCTCGCTCTATGACAATCTAGGCAAATGCCAAATTTTAGCATTGGCTGCGCGTGCCGTACCCTATACAGCCAATATTTTTGCCACATCTTGTTATATTTGAACCAAACATTTTGAAGTCGACGGAGGTGGTTTCATTGCAAATGAGTTCTGCGGAATCCCGCAAGGGGGCGGAAGGGTTAGCAAAAGGAAAATTTAGTCACCCGTTTGTAGCACGAAGCCACAAGGAAATCTCTACGGATTTCTCGGAAAGAAAGCTTCTTAGTCGGTTGTCAATTTGCCCTTCCTTAACCCTTCCGCCACCTTGCGGGCTTCCGCAGAACTCATTTGCAATAATATCATGAAGTACATGTTCTTCGAGTTTGCCTATGCATTCGCCCTCGCGCTGTCAATGCCTAGCTTCCCGATTAGCTCAGTTTTGTAAAGCGACCGCCCCGGAAAGGCGTTGCTCCCGGATTCGAACCCCGGACGAGGACGGATTTTTCGGCAACTAAGAAGTTTTATTTCTGAGAAATCCGTATGGATTTCCTCGTGGCTTCGTGCTACAAACGGGTGACTGTCTATTTTTCCCTTTCCGAAGGTGGTCTCAGATTCTCAACGGCCTCCAACTAGCAGTTTCGTCAGTGGTCCTTGTTGCGATAATGCCATATGTTCCTTGAAGGACGTGTTTAATTGCCGCAAATTAGGACAGCACAAGATTGTGGTGTCTCAGTTTGGCATAATAAATATGTCCTTCAGCAAACACCAACAAGACCAAGAAGCAATTCTAGTGTACCATATTATATACTATACCACAACTAGTAGAAAATTCCGATTTTTTTTTCTCGTTCCAAGGAAGTCGGTGGGTTCTCCGGTTTGAGAAGAAAACATAACACTTGTACAACCTCCATGCACTGTGATGGCGAAAGAATTCCTGTAAGCTTTTTTTTTATATACCGTATATTTTAGGTCACTGATGCTCTTTCCTTTTTTCTCTTCTTTATCCTCTGCCTGTCGACTGACCTCATCACAGAGCCAACTTTTGATAGTTGAAACCATGAAAAGACAGACCGAAGTTGCGTCTACCACGGAATGGACCCGAAGGCACACACACCACGTCATCGCAGCCACCGCTGGACTTGAGGCACAGTCGCACGTTGCACTGGTAGTAGACGGACGAAGTGTAGGGGAACTTGTGCGCCTGGAAGGTGACCGAAGCGCGGGTCTTGTTCATCGTGTACTCGAACGGGCCCAGGATCTCGCTGTCCACGGGACATCTGCCAAACAATGCAATGATGTCAAGCGGTGTTTGTTGCCAATCTAGGAAATTAGATAGCGGCGAATTCTGAATGCTCTTGCATGCAGCCTTCAATGAGCCGAACAGTGTGAGACAGCCGCTCTCGCACTTGCTACACGGGCTTCACCAAAACAAAAGCGCTTTCATGACCAGGCGGGCATCACCAGCGACAGGTTTCTATCACTCTTAGAATTTTACGTAACTTCAACATCTGTCGCCTATGACAACAAATTTTACGTACAACGAGCAGGGATTTGCAGTGGTTCTTCGTTAGCTTTAGGTGATGTGTTCCGGTCCCATGTTGACAAACGCATTTCCAGCTGGCTCAGTGAAAGGTCCCGTGGTCATGGTATACCGTTACGTGGGCGATTTTTTAGTTTCTACAAGTTCGGCCACTCAGGAGCTTAATGCAGTGCAGATGATGCTTCTTCAAGAATCAGAAGGGCTAAGATTCACATTCGAACTGCCGCACGAAGGTGCATTACAATTTTAGACATAGTTTTCTTCAGTTCCGTAGCGCACATTTGTTGGGCGTACAATCCCCGCGGCACGAAAGTTCTATTACCTTATCAAAGTGCCCATTCGAAAGTTACAAAAAATCACAGCATATCCACGGAGTGAATGATGATGAGTGGGCGAAGCAGCGGAGGTTCATCGGTAAACCGTGAATCTTCCGTGAATTCTGCCCAGTACATCATCACCGACGTGAGATCGGACGCGTTTATACTAAAGGTTCGATGAGTTATGACGACTTGCAGCTCACTTTAATTTTACATGTACGCTGTGAATTTTCATTGTTTAGAAAACCATTGCTTTAGAAAACATCTGGCGTCTTTCGTTAAGCAGCTGGCGTCTTTTCGTTTTGCTTTAGAAACATCTGGCGTTCTTTCGTTTTGCTTTTACAAAATATCTGGCGTCTTTCGTTGGTTTATTTCATCAATCAACGGCGTTTTGAACAAAATTTTTATTGTTTAATCACGCACAGGAGAAATCTCACCAGGCACTACCTTGGAGGTAAACAATGGCTGCTAATGGGAATGAGAGACAGAAGAAGTCGGCTTTTAGTTAACACTTACACTTCTACTTCTACTAACGTTTCCTACTGGAACATGCCAATGGCTGCTAATGGGGAATGAGAGACAGAAGAATTCGGCTTTTAGTTAACGCGCACGCTGCGAATTTTTTATTGTTCAACAACGCACAGGAAAATTCTCCCACCGGCACCACCTTGGAGGTCAAAGCGTAAGACTGGTTACGCACTACGACTACGACTACTACGACTACGACTACGAGGGACGAACGGGTGCCGCCTTAAGGAGCTTCGCCCCTAAAAGAAGCGTACTAACAGCGTGCTTGAAAGCAGCTCTTCAAAACGAAAGTTATAAAAAGCATAGTAACCGCGTGCTTGAAATTATAATTAATCTAAGTACACGGGCCTCAAACATTGTCGCCTCCATAGAAAATGCAGCCGCCGCTGCCGGGATTCGATCCCGCGACCTTCGGGTCTGCAGTCGAGCGCCGTAACTACTGGACCACCGTGGCGAAGCCACATGCTTGAAAGCAGCTCTTCAAGAATCGTGCGTTCATGAAGTGACAGCAAGCGTCGGAGTAGAGCTCAGCAGAATAAGGGAAGCTCGATACCCTTCGAATTTGATTTCCAGTGTTTTTGAGACCGCCTTGGAGCAGATGACGCGCACAAAGACGGTGTACAGGGGGAAAAAAGTCAAGAAAAAAAAAACGCCGGTGAAAGTGGTCCCTTACATTCATGCTATATCACACAATCTCAAAAGGGTTGCCTCCCTATAGTTAAAAACAGCGCGAAGAAGACGCGGACAAGAAAGAACACATGGCTAGCGCTGACTGCCAACTGATGGTTTATTGTTAACTATGGATGGTTAACTATGGATTCTTACCAACTGGCTCGCATTCACTCGCTTTTAGGTTGCCTCCCGTCATGGTGTCCGCATCGCAATGTCAACGCCATGTAAACTGTCTGCTGTGTGCGCCATGATGAGCAAAAAGAAGCAGAAGGTGTGTCCCACAAAGCCTGCAACTGTATTCAGTGAGTGCGCAGCTGGGGTTATGTACCTTATTCTATTCAGTTGCGGAAAGAATATAGGCCACACCGGGCAGTGTTTTAACGATAGGGCTAGACAACACCGTCTCAATGTAAAAAAGGGATTCGGCAGCCTGCTGGCAACGCATTGCAAGGTGTATGGATGCTACCTCAAGCTCAGTGAAGCAACAGAGCAAAAAAAAAAAAAAAACAGAGAGAGAAGGGATAGAGGCGTATTCATAAGGCAAAGGGGCGGCGCCTGCGTTAGCACGGCTGCACTATCACTTCGAGATAAAGAGCTAAGTTTTCTCAGCAGCACCTTGCGGTTCGTTATTGTTAAGAAAAGAAAAAAAAACTGTGACGCGCGTGCACATGAGCATGTGTATTGACTGTGCTATAAAATCTTCTTTCCACTGTGGAATAAAATCACTTAGAAGTTGGCGTCCGTCCTTTGTGTCCTCGTTCAATTTTCACCAAAACGTTTCTTCAAATACGTACGTCAACTCATTCGGGGGGTTTGCCTTCAAATTCTTTGTTATGAAAGATATAATGTGGCAAATAACGAAAGCCGTAGCAGATGTTCGTAGTAACGTTGCCGCAATGTTCAACTCACCCTTCGTTGTTGATCAGTGGCTGCTCGCCCCAGTTGAGACCGTCGCGCACGAGGCAGTTCGTAACACGCATGCCGTAGGTTTCTGCAAAAGGCAATGCAATAGTTAACGCCTTGTCGGCATGTTCGCTTTGTGTGGGCTTTCTAGGTTTTCTTTCTTCTTTTCAATTTTTTTGCAGCGCTCGTCTCTGTTCCCTTTCTTGTCCCTTGTCCGTTCTGCACTGGTTGTTCAAGATGGATTACCGACTAGCCCAATCTCAAACTTGGCTTTCTAGGGCTGCTGATATATGGCGCTCATTGTGATGTTATTAGAATCAGCGCCGCAAGGGTCTTTGCTTTAAACGCACAATCCAGTTAATCTCCTAGGTCTTTCCGCCGCCGTTCTTTTAAGGCGAAAACCTTATATGCCTCATCAGACGCGAAAAGGGACCGTCTACATTGGCGTCAACACGAACGACACAAAAACGTCACGTGATCAGAGATTACGGCATGATGCCGTCCATGGAGGAAGGAAAAAAAACTGGAAGGGAGCGTCATGTGACAATATTGTAACCTAGTCATCAAATTTTTAAAAAGTTATAAATAGGCCCTGGTCACGCGATAGGCAGGCGCTACTATTGGTGGGCTCGTTTTGGTTGCGCCTGCCGTGGGCGCTGCGGGAACATAGTCCTACCCAGGAGGCACCCCGCACTGGCCGGGAGGGACGGCGCCAGATCACGTGACGTTCCTTCCTAGTTTTTTCCTTCCTTGCGTCACGTAACATCACGTGACATGATGAAGTCATCGCGTGTTGAAAAGTGGGACGATGCCGGAGGCAGTGTAAACCAGGTGAGGAGGTGCAGAAATCTTCCGACGCTAGAGGCATTGCAAAACACGTTTAGTGCAGAAAAATTCGGGGGTACAAGAAGACGGCTTTCGAGTCGTCTTAGGCGTAAGGCACCGTGTGACCTTTGATGAGGTATTTCATGCTCCACATCACTGCGAGTACTATACACGCCTGCCACTTACAAATGATGTCGCACTCGTCGTGTATTGCAGGTTACTTCTCCATGTGCATGCACTAGAACTTTCTCTACATCTTTCCTTCCGAGAGCAGCCAGAGAATGAAACGAACTTTCCTAGAACTTAAAATAACAGAGAACTGAGCTCGTCGATAAGTATTCATGTTCAAGAGACCGGGCGTGCAAACACGGACACAAGAGAAGTCAAGACACCACAAACGCCAACTAACTGAAAAGGCGCACAACGAAAGCGCACGATGATAGAAGGCACGAAACTTATCTGCGCATGCCCAAGCAATAGGCGAACCTATCAATCCGGCACGCGTGGTGGTCTGCGTGAGAGATAACTATTCAGATACATGCAGGTTAATCGATGGTTGGTTCACGCATGCTCTACCACTATTATTGATATGCCAGGGCTCAGCCATTGAACGCGTTTCTTCATTCCTATGCCGGTATGAAGTCACGCATTCATCGAATTTTGGCGTGCACTTACATTTTGGACAATGTAAAGATAGATTAGATGGTGAGCCTCTGGTTAGCGATCTCTTATGTTCCATTAATCTCTGGTTAATACAGCGACCCGTTTGCCCTACGTAAAAGCGGCCGCAGCTGAACGGAATCTTAAGCACCACACACGTACGGCACTCAGTAAATTTGGCGGTATGTTTCGCAAAACAAATATCAGTCCGCTTCTTGTCTATCACCCGCTCATTCTTTCTCTGCACTGCGGCACATATCTTACCTAACTTATTGGCAGCCATAAAAACAACACTAACAACATTAACAACATTATCTACTCCCTACTTTCTTTTGCCTATGAGATACGCAATGAACGTCAGGAATACTGACGACACGACTTTTCCTATTGCTTTCTGCAACCTCCGGTAGCGATTCTACAACATCGCTTCTGTCACTTGCCCTTCGAACTTCAGAGCAAATCTGAATCACCATATTTTACAATATAGCATCCGAAAGTTGTTTTACTTTATGCACCCCATGTCATATCTAACTATCTCCTGCGATTTTTTAAGAAAAGAAACGTGAATGGAATTAATGTGCTGGTCACACTTTTCGGTAGGATCAGCCCCGGTGACATCAGCGACATAGCTAGTGAAGCAAAATGCAAATCAGTTCTGCGGAAACCCGCAAGGTGGCGGAAGGGTTAAGAAAGGGAAAATAGGCAACCACGCGTTTGTAGCACGAAGCCACAAGGAAATCCCTACGGATTTCTCAGAAATAAAGCCTCTCAGTCGCCGAAAAATGCCTCCTGGTCCCGGACCAGGGGGAATGTTTCGGCGACTAAGAGGCTTTATTTCTGAGAAATCCGTATGGATTTCCTTGTGGCTTCGTGCTACAAACAGATGGTTGTCTATTTTCCCTTTCAGAGCTAGTGAAAGAAGAAGATAATGTTTGATAAAAAGAAAGGAGAGGAGGTTGGCCTGCCACTGCTCACCGAGACGGAGGGGGAGAGACAGGGATAGAAGATGCCGTGCACTTGACGTCCCACGCGCAGTGCCCCACCGTACTGGAGCTCCAAAATTGTGACCATAGTGATATCGGTGTTCCATATCCAACAGTTTGGGTGAGTTGGTATCCCATGACGTTTTGAGTGTTTAGCGCCATTCAAACAGAGTAAAAGGAAACAAAGGTGGGTGCAGGAGGGAGTACAATACGACAGCTTGTCCTCCCTTCTATCCCAACCTTTGTTTGCTTTTACTCTTTTTGAGTTGCGCTAAACACTCAGAACGGCCATATTCAATGCCCCGAGAAGCTGCCGACGTGTCTGCGAGAACTTACAGCAGAACCACCACGTCTAACTACAACAGCAATCCGACAATGCTGGTCCTCCAACACGGTGGCTCAGATGACATTAATGCCAGCCATTGTATGCAGGTGGCTATGCCGTCTTGCAGTGAGGAGCTGTACACACGTCACGTTGTCTGCGTGAACGGCAAGAATCATCGCACAGCACGCGCTTTATAAACGAGTATTTAAGTTGTCTCGCTCAAACGTGTGTTCAGCACCAAAGTAGAGTCCTTGGATATTGAAAGACTCTGGCCATAGCTAGTGGAGCTTGGTCTTAAGTAGCGAATGATGCGTCAGTGGCACTTACCCTGGTAGTCAATGCTGATGACGAGAGTGAGCGGGTCTCCGATCTTGACATTCTCGGCTATGACTTCTTCCTCAGAGTCGCCAACGAAGATCTTCATGCTGCATCCGGGCATGGGTGCCGTGGCCACCAGAGGCGTCGTTCCCAGCATGCTGCCATAGGCAAACAGGGAACTTTAGTCATGGCTGGGCAGGTCTGCCCGGCCACACAAAATCCTCCTTCAATGCATTTTTACCGAATGAGGGAGGGGAAGATGCGGTTTCGGATACATTTCTTTTACTGCACCTACTTCATGTATAAGAGCGCCATAGGAGTAACAAGTATGTGCGAAACGAGACTGACCAAGTTTAGTGAAAACGATCATAACCTTAATGCCGGCTCCTACTGGCTGCAGAAATTAGCATCGCGTTTGCATCTACTAAGTGTTGGAATACATTTTAATGTTAGAGAGCAAACTTCTGGGGCCTGTGGGAAAACATCAGCTGGGCTGGGACTCCTCGTGGCTGGTAACGTGAAAACTAGGGCGAGTTGGTTCGGGAAATGGGAACAATGCTCCTCAGACTGCGATTAACTGGCGCAACAGGTATATTGGACAAACCAGGAGATGGATTAACGACCGGCTCAAGAATGTAAAAAAAAAGCGGACAGATATCTCGCCATTCAATGTGACGCATGCATCTGCGAGCCTCTGTTTGAGAACTGCCGCATAATTGGTAAAACTTGGGAAATAATCGAGGCAGTAGCGATTGGCCGCTCGTGTGAGAAATGTGTAAGCGTGGCATCAATAGCCCTGATCAAGAAATAGTTATTTCTTAAGAGAGCACGAGTCGTTAACGGTTAATGGCCTGCGTTGATATTTTGCTGATGTGGTTTTCTGCTTTTTTTGTTATTTCCACGCTGTTGTATGTTCTTCTTCAGTGCCGCTTATATACGCGCGTTTCTGAAGCAAATAAACCATATGTAGTTCAGCGTCTTGTTTATCCTTCTTATCATCATGGTGGCTGGGAGAGAGATAAATGAAGAGCGAGGACGTAAGCGAGATTGGACCCTGTTGGCACTCATGAGGGTGGTCTCAAGAAGAGGAGAGAAAGCCGAGACCCAGAGTCGTAATCCGCCTCACTCTCTATAGCCAACGTCGTAAGTCATGGCGGACGAGCCTTTGCAGAAGCTCGAAGTGAAGATTAGGCGTTGCACTGAACCACATATCAGGTCTGTCACCTGCTTCAGGAACTCGATGACACCTACTTTAGTTAGCAGAATGAAATGTGTTGCCTCTTTTGCGCCCAATCGACAAATTAATCCCTAGCATTTTGAAAGCAAGAAAGGCATGCAGACAGAGGAATAAATGACACCAGCGCCGGGTATGAAACGAAAGAGCGCTTCCCCTGCGCACATGCGCGCCCTGTGGCCGAGAAGAAGCTTGGGACAAAACATATCTGCGCATGCTCATGCGTGGCAGCTCTACCTTTCAATCAGCTGTACTTGCGGCTCGACGCTAGAGATTGGCTCTTCATTTCTTCTTCATGCAACTAGCTCGACTTTCTGTCGTTGTGCATGGGATTTATATTGCACCAGCCCTGGTAGCTTAGCAAATTATGCGTCGTACTGGTAATCTGGAGGATACGAGTTCGCCAGTAGCCCTGAAGTGGTAAATAAACTGATTGATCGATTGATTGATATATTGATTGATTGGTTGTTGATAACCGGCCATGGCAGTCCCATTTAGATGTGAGCGAAGAGCAAGGACACCCGTTTACGTACCTGACGTTGAAAAAGTTGGTGATGGTTTTCTCTTTAGTCTGGTACCGACATCGGATATGAAATCCACGACCCTGGTTTGTCACCAGCTTTCGGTGAGGTTGCACCACCACGGTGTTGAAGTACTCCACTCCTTCATCCTGCATAAAGGATAAACGTGTTTGTCCAATGTGAAGGTCGTTCTGTGGGTGGCTATTGGCAATAAGGACAGTCGAACGCTATTGATGTGAAACTGCTCACAAATGAAGGTTGGCTTTAAACGGTCCAAGATGACAGCACCAAAAGAGGAAGCAGCCTTTAGCCGCTAATACAATGAAACGAAATTTCGTGTCAGTACCCCTTTAAAGATACCCTGAAACGGCTTTCTGACATTTTGTCAGCGTTTAGACTACAGCATCATGAAATCGTTCGCATCATAAGTTACGCGACGCACCAACTTGTATCTAGGCAGCTGACCCTCCTTCTCAGCCCTGTCTTTCCTCCTTAACTTGCCGAATGCGCAGTCGTCGCTGGCGACGGCAGCGCACTCGACGGGTACCGCTGCGCTACCCTCTCCCTGGCTCTCTCCGCTAACGACAATCTGCAAACGCCAAGAAGTATGCGGACAAACGAAAAGTACTTGAGAACGATCACCGATAAGCGTAAACTCTGGCAATGTGGTTGTGCATTTAGGGGTGAAGTTACAGCCGCAGGTGCGTGAATCCTGTCGTTGATCGGATGGCGAGAGCCCGACGTTCACTGCACCGATCAGCTGAACTGACTCCGCTCGCCAGTTGCCTTGGATGCCTTACACGATGTCTCAGCTAGGTGATGCTAGGTTGTTTTCTACGTTGATTCTCGGCGCAGAAAGGTTCGAGTTAAATCCTAGATGGTCACAGACACGACACGGATGTCCAAACTGCAGAGATAGAACCTCGCGCTGTAACCACGCGTTCGCACCTTTCATAGGTCTAGATGATGATAGTTTTTTTGGTTCGTCTGACAAGGAATGATTTGCTAAACAGCTTCGCTCTTAAAAACGACCACTTTGTGCATCAGTTTCAGTTTTTGTGCGACTGTGACACTTGTAGCGCTGTCAAATGGTTTACAGTGTGCGCGCCCGTTCCTCATTCGCGCATTCCACCCGCGTTCCTGCATGGCCAGTGGCTGTCGTCTTCATGTGGCATCGGTCTGGGAGGCGTCCATGGAACTTCTAGCGGCTTATCTTCGTACGTAGCATGGCGGGTGGCCTCGTGGGAGCTCGCGTTCCAAGTTCGTCCAGTCGCAGCAGCTCATTGTTTCTGGCGCGTTTTGACGTCCCATTTGCCAGCATAGAGCCGTCTGCTGAATTGTGCGGCACCGAATCCGCCAGAAAGTGCGGCGCCCGCTTGCGGCAGGCAGGCCGTCATGTGCTGCAGCGTTCCGGTACAGCAAAAAAAAGTAAGCCGCGTTTTGATTGGAAGCAGCCAAAACCAGCCTGACACGTCACTGGGTACTTCCGTTTGCGAGCGTCTATCTCTAAAATTCTTTTCGCATTCATCTCAGGAACGCGTTGCAACGTAAACTTACGTGGGTGAAATCTGGGTGCAGGACCCCTTTAACGTAGTTTTTTACTGTATAATGTGCAAAAAATACTCGAATTGTTGCAGAAAACGGGTGAGTGAGTAAAATAGCCAAATTTTATTAACTTCAGACTCAAATAAGAGAGAAAATCTAATGTGGAATGACAGTGTGTAATTTCTAAATCTCGAATTAGGCAGTATATAAAACTCTTATTATTTACAGTAACCCATGTACTTTCGGCGCTGGTGCGCATCGATATTGAATATTTTATTTTCTTGTTTTAAATGCGAATGCATTTCTTAGTCGGGCTATGTCAGGCGTCCGGCGTTGTCCGCGCGCCTCTCCGCTCTCACTCCCTCTCCCATAGCAACAGCTGCGGGCGCGCGCGCTTATCCTCGCCCCTAGCAACCGGAGCAGGTGGTGCGGGCGGAGTAGCGGAGAGTGAGTGGAGAGGACGAGCGCGCTCTGGCGTGTGAGGGCGCTCGCAATCGTGGGAGCTCGGCGGAGCTCCCGCGCGTGTGGAGAGAGTGTAGGAGAGGGCAGGTGCAGTGCTTCGCCGCTCCTTCTCTCATCGTTCTCTCTCTCTCCTCCCTGCGCCACCGCCTCAATGCAGTGCGTTTGAAACGTGTTTGTAGCGTTTGTGCTGCCTTGGCACCGCCTGAAAACAGCGCGTTCTAAACGCGTTTGTGCTGCATTGAAGGCGGTGGCAACATCCCTGAGGTGATTACGAACGCACGTAGGAAGCGTTCGTTGAAAGAGGCACCCAAAAGGGAGATACTTGAGCGCGTCGATCTGTCCAGCTTTACGCCATTAAAATTACTACGCCGTGTACTCTCGGCGCAAGAAATGCATTCGCATTTCCTCACGATTCCCTTCGGGGACGTGGGGGCATTTTTTTTGTATATTCGCGATTTGAGCAACAAATTCAGGATTTTTGTAGCCGGCTGTAATAATGTATGCCTACATAAATAACAAAGTGCCGCGTTTTTATATAAAAATAATTTAATCGCCGACGCAAAGCACACACACAACATAAGAGTTACAGGTATTATGAAGACGTGAATTGTATTCCTGCATAACTGCTCAAAGATCGCGGCTCGCTGAACATCCCATCAATCTACAACATTTTGTTACAGTGCCATCTGCGAAATGTGAAGGGCGATTGTTACTGCTTTTTATTGGAGGAAGCGCTACTCAAGCCGAGATGGATTAAGCAATAGACCACGTACCACTTCGGTGCTCATGGTGTTGCAGGAGCGGAGGGGCAGTGTGTAAACGATCTTGTCGCGCACATTGCTGTACTCGGCCATGCAGGTGGAGTTCTTGGAGAGGCCCTTGGGGTAGATCATGCCATTGAAGTCGTGCGTCGCCTCCAGCGTCACCTGGATGTTGTTGCTGTTGCATTCGATGTTCACGTCCGACGCCTCGCCGCCCTCTGTGAGGAAAAAGTTTGGAGCACGCATTACATCCTGCACTGCGAAATACAGCAGTAGTGTCAACACTAATGGAGGCTTAGCACGTCCATGACGGCCATCACTCAAACAAACACAGACAGCACGCGTCCAGGAGAAAGCCTTTCGCGCTACTCTTAATAATAATATCTGGGGTTTAACGTCCCAAAACCACGATATGATTATGAGAGACGCCGTAGTGGAGGACTCCGGAAATTTCGACCACCTGGGGTTCTTTAACGTGCACCTAAATCTAAGTACACGGACTTCAAACATTTCGCGCTACTCTAAGAGTCACATTTACTTAGCAGCTACAGCGTAAAGCTTGCATCTGCAAACAATTTTGTGTTTCAACCGCATGAATGAAGAAAGGACAATGGAATATTTTCAAGTTGATTATTCAACTCGCCTGTGTGTTTCGACCAAATGTATTCTCCTTTTCACTTCTTGCTGTTCATTATTTATATTTACTCATTCACTAGAGAGAGAGACTCTTTATTAGAAAAAACAGAGATTTTTGCCGGCGTCTATATACCGCTGGCATAGGGACGGGGAATGGGATTAAAATGCTCCAGAATAGAGGGAAGAAAGTAATAATAAAAAGAAAGACTATTAACACATACGAAATGCGCAAGTGAACCTGTTAGAAATATTTACAATTAGGGCTTTTCTATGTGAAGTAATCTATCATCAAAGCTTTCCGACTAGGCCAATTTCTGACAGGTAATCACTAAGGTTGGTTTTGTAGCATATCGCAAAGCAGTCGAATAACGGAGTGCTATCCTACGCACTTGGCCCTAATGCGAATATTAAACCTTTTACACACTTGATCTTAGTTATTTAACTGATTCTGCGCAATATGAAAAAAGAAGAAATACCCTAACGAGTGCCACAGGACGGCAAGCCTTATGTCGTTGGTTTCATTCAGTTGTGGTTAACCATGCACTTTTTTTTAAATCTTTGGTTCTTGTTACGTGACATACCCTGTATATATGGACCAGGCCCGTAGCCAGGAACCTTTTTCGGGGGGGGGGGGGGCACTTGCTGAAAACCTTGACTTTTTGAGAAAAAATCGGCAGATCCCACGCACTGTGGGAATCGATGTAATGCGAAGCAGCCAGCAAAGAGCTGCATACATCACCTTGTTTGTCTTTGAGCCAAATCAAATCATTCATGCCATGGCACCTAGTCCACCATATACCGCATGTTTGCCATGCACGCATGCATGCACAATCTAGTATACACCATGCCAATGAAACGCGAGCGAAATGGCCACGAGTGCACCATGAGTATACGATGTAAATCATGCCATACATGACATGCATATCACGGTTTTTCATGTTACCACCTGTCACTAATGTTCTTCATACAGTCACATCGCACAATACCAGTTTGGTGTATATCAAGCTAGCAAAACGGCCTCGAATGCACCATGAGCGTGGCATGCAAATCATGACATACATGACATACATGTCATGGTTTACATGTTACCACCTGTTATTCATGCTCCTCATACAGTCATATCGCGCAATACCAATTTTGGTGCATATCAATCTAGCGAAACGGCCACGAGTGCGCCATGAGCACGGCATGTAAATCATGGCGTACATGTCATGCATGTCATGATTTTCATGTTAACACCTTTCATTTACGTTCGTCATACAGTCGCTTCGCGCAATACCAATTTTGGTGTATATCAAGCTAGGGAAACAGCCGCGAATGCACCATGAGCGCGGAATGTAAATGATGACATACATGACATCATGTCACGGTTTTCATGTTACCACCTGCTATTGATGATCGTCATACAGTCGCGTCGCGCAATACCAATTTTGGTATATATCAAGCTAGGAAAACGGCCGCGCATGTATCATGAGTGTGGCTTGCAAATCATGTCGTAGATGACCTGCATGTCATGATTTCCATGTTACCACCACTCATTTACGTTCGTCATGCAGTCGCGTCGCGCAATACCAATTTTGGTGTATATCAAGCAAGCGAAACGGCCACGAGTGCGCCATGAGCATGGCATGTAAATCATGTCGTACATGTCATGCATGTCATGATTTTCATGTTACCACGCCTCATTTACGTTCGTCATACAGTCGCTCCGCGCAATACCAATTTTGGTGCACATCAAGCTAGCGAAGCGGCCGCGAATGCATCATGAGCGTGGCATGTAAACATGACATGCATGACATGCATGTCATGGTTTTCATCTTACCAACTGGTATTGATGTTCTTCATACAGTCACTTCGCACAATACCAATTTTGGTGTATATCAATCTACTGAAACGGCCGCTAGCGCACCATGAGTGTGGCATGTAAATCAGGTACGTCGCACATGACCCCTATGTCATGATTTTCATGTTACCACCTCTCACTTACGTTCGTCATACGCTCGTGTCGCGCAATACCAATTTTGGTGTATATCATGCAAGCGAAGCGGCCGAGAATGCACCATGAGCGTGGCATGTAAATCATGACATACATGTCATGGATGTCATGGTTTTCATGCTACCACCTGTTATTCCTGTTCTTCATAGAGTCACATCGCACAATACCAATTTCGGTGTATATCAATCTAACGAAACGACCGCGAGTGTGCCATGAGCGTGGCATTTAAATTATGTCGTACATGACATGCATGTCATGATTTTCATGTTACCACGTGTCAGTTATGTTCGTCATACAGAAATGTCTCGTCATACCAGTTTTCGTATATATCCCTTCTTTTAAACGGCCGCGAGCGCCCAGAGACTATGTCATGTAAATCATGCTGCACATGACATGCGCGTCATGATTTGCATGTTAGGACCTGTCATTATGTTTGTCATGAATTCTCCTCACGCCGTACCAATTTTGGTGTATATAAAATTAACGGAACGGCCGCAAGAGCCTAAGGCCGTGGAATGTAAATCATGCTGTTCATGACATGCGTGTCACGATTTTCATGATATGACCTGTCATTTATGTTCGCAATAAGGCCATGTTATGACACACCAATTTTGGTATACATCCGATTAACGAAACGGCCAGGAGAGCACAAAGTCGTAGGCGGCTAGATAGATAGATAGATAGATAGATAGATAGATAGATAGATAGATAGATAGATAGATAGATAGATAGATAGATAGATAGATAGATAGATAGATAGATAGATACCCTCAAAGTCGCAGAAGTTCGCTGAGAAATGCTTCGCATTTAAAACGCCTATTTTTATAATTTATTTTTGGTAAATACGCATACCTCACCAAAGTTACGGGGGGGGGGGGGCCTGCCCCCCCCTGGTTACGGGCCTGATATGGACGATATGAGGATATATGTATTCAAGCAGGCGACGTAGAAATGTTGATCCGCGCTGCCACGCGTACTGCCCAGTCCGTGCCGGAGCACAGGGTGGTGTTTATCTTGCCGCCATTACACGTGTTAAAGCAATAGAGTAAGCGACTGCCTATAGTTTCGGCAGGAAAGTTTCTTTTCATTACCGAAGCCCACAGCTGGAGGGTTCTGCAACCCCATTGCAGGCTGAAGTGCGCATGCGAACGAGAGTCCCTCCCACTCGGCGCCCACAAACCAAGAAGTCGGAAGAATGGACGGCAGCGCCGACTCGTGGCAAGCGGCGGCGGCGCTAAGCCGGCTTGACTAAATTGGCTTCAGCCCCGGCGGAGCTCATTAATCAGCGCGAGCGAAAGGGGCGGAAACTTACGCGCTTCGGGTTCGTTCGCCTTCAAGGTGGAGTTGCACTGCGTTCATGACCGGCTAACCCGCCTCTCCCGCTCGACTAGGTTGGGTTAGGCTTAATGAAAAAGGCCAAGTTCGTCGTCCTCTGGCACTCGATCATACGGCGGTCTTCCACTCTTTCAGCGTATCGAGGTTGGAGACCTGACTGCACCTTCGGCCCAAGTTTGTCGCACATCCATCATGGCGGAAGCGTCTCCAGTGTGCCCGGTCGCAGCGGGACGCTGGAGTGCGCGCCTCCCACCCATCAAGCCGTTCTTGCTCTTTCTTTCATACTTTGAATCTTCGACATGACGTCGTCTGTATTCCTTCGTTTTCTGCAACTTTGTGGCACTAAGTGCAACAACCACGCTGTCTCGACTGCTGCAACGCAGCGAAAGTTCGGCGATCCAAGTTTCACTTCTTCCAGCTACATGACAGAAGTGACATTTTGTAATATTTATTGTTTGCCGAAATAAAAATAAGTTGCGATTCAGCGCGTGCTGCGTCTCGTTTTACCGATAAGAGTAATTCCTTTCTTACTGTCGATATTAATATTGCATGTAGTGCGTATTGTATCCCGCTGAAGGAAGAAGAAGATGCTTTTAATGAGAAGAAGGAGGAGAGGTCGGCCTGGAAAGCGGGTTCTAGCCTGCTACTCCTCACGGGGGTAAGGGGAAAGAAAGAGAAAGAGGGAGGTGTGATGATAGGCGACGATGGTATGGCAAATGAGTCACTGTACACACTGTTTTGCACGGAGACAGGGCACGCGCAAAAGTCTTTATGCCGTACATGCTCTAAAGACGAGCATCTAAACCTGTATCACTTAGAAATCTCAATAGGCACTTTAAACTTCGTTGGGCCTGGTCTGCATGCTCCCAAGCACCCAAAAGCTTCTCCTCCGAAAAAGGGCACTCAGTGAGAACGAATGAAGATTAGTTTTAAGCCTCAAGCTTATTATAGGCTTTTTGGACCCACGATACATTTTTACTTTTTCCGGGAAATTGTTATATTAGAGCACCTGACCCGCGGACCCCTCGCTAGCGGCAGGGCCCGCACATGACTTTCTTCGTCTCATAATTTTTTTTTGTTTTCTTAATAAATATCTTCATGAACGTCCAGATTTCAGTCATTGTAAAGATATGTTACTGGAAACCTGAGGTCAAGTGCCCTTCAGAAATGACCCATATATGATATATGGAAAAGTCTTACTTCCAAACAGCAACGTGTGCTGACATTTTGTTCAACCCAAACCCACCTCGGCTAGCGGGCCGCAGTCACGACAATTTAGCCTCCAGCAAGCACACGGACGGCGAAGAACGTTGGATCGGCGGAAGCGGAGGGGGGGGGGGGGGCTCCGCTTCCGCCGATCCAACGTTCTGCGCCGTCCGTGTGCTTGCTGGAGGCTAAATTGTCGTGACTGCGGCCCGCTATCCGAGGTGGGTTTGGGAGCCCTGAGTTAGGGTGTAGGTCATTTAATTTACAACTTTGCATTAACAAACACGCAACTGTCTCATAGTATTTTCCCTACACATTAAAAGGTCCATGTTGCGGAGCGCCGAGTAGGTTTAGGGAAATGTCTCGTATTATCTGTGCCTGTAGGACTCGTCGTTCCAACAAGCATGCAATTTCGCCGCTCGTTGAAGTCGAAATTAGCCTATGTTAAGGAATATTAGTGGGCGGTATGTGCAACAAAATGCACAGCTTTCCCACGCGTGCATAGGTCTTAAGGCACCATCACTGTAAAAAAATCGCCCACAGCTTCGTGTGTTAGCACTTTAGTTTCTTGAGGAGCCGCAGGAGCGGAACTCTAGAGATGAGCGAGCATCATTGAGAGCGTCATTCCATCCGTGTGCATAGAGGACAAATTCTGAGCTACACAGTGCATATCGCACCTATACTGAAGTGCATTTATTAAGGCGAAAGCCTTATATGTTTAAAGAGTCGTGCCTCAAGGATAAACACCATCGACAGAGAGGAAAAAGAAGAAGGTGGCTTTCGCCTTCGAGTCGTCTTGGGCATGAGGGACCCTGTGACTTCTGTAAGAAATGTGCGAGAAACTTGCATACCAGTTTCTATTTACATAAATCACGGGACTTCTCTAAAGTCTAACACGCACGGCAAGACACTGCTGTGAGAGATCGTCTGAGAACCAAACTTGCCGCGTATCCGATACCATTGTGTTCTAAGACGACAAATTCATGCGGCGTGATCAATTATTGAATCAGGCTGCTGTACGTACTGAGAGAGAGGCGAACGAAATGACGGAGGGTAGCCTGAAGAGCAACTTATACTTTGACACTGGGAGATGACAAAAGAGTGGAGAGCGGTAAATCAAACGCTGAAAAAAAATAGTAGTAAGAGAACGTCTGGGAGAATAAGCTTTTTCAAGAGCCCACCGTTACGTAAAATCTTTTGTGGTAGCTAGGCCGATTTGTGTTGTGACGAGTGTATAGGCAGCCGCTTGTTAAAGGGCCCCTGCAACACTTTTTGAACATGGTCAGAAAACGCTGCCGATCGGTAGTCGAGGCTACTGTGAACAGGTGAAGCACATATTGTAGCAATGCACGCTGAAAGGAACTTACCTTTCAAGGACAGCTATGAATCGCTCTCTCTTCTATCAGAACATTAGGTCGCCTGACTGTGTTAACGGAGGGACGTCCATTGGCCAACGATCGCGAGAACAGGACGCGCGCTCTCCTTCCAGCGCGCTCGTCGGGACCAAAGGAGAGAGAAAGTGCTCGAAGCGGATTGTCATTCGATGATTACTTGGAAAAGTGTTGCAGGGCCCTTTTAAAGGATCCCTCCCTGAAACGGTCTTCAAAAATGATTAAAAATTTTTGTAAGCTTTGAGGCCACAACAGTACTAAATCATTAGCGCCATAATTTAGAAGAACTGAGCGTTGGGCGAGTTGGTATTGCATTCCAGATTGCATTTTGCGCGAAAAACACGAACACGAAGGGAAGAATGACATACGAGCGCAGACTAACAACTGAATGTTTATTTTCAGAAACCACACATATAAAGAAAAAGGAAAGACACGTGGTTATGATTACATGTTGGCGGTTAGATAGTCAATCTCGAGTTTATGCAAGTTCACAGAAGGCCTTGCCACACATACGTCAGCTGATTTGTGAATGTAGAATGCCTCCACAATCTCTCGCGCGGTCCTATCTTTGAGCCTCGACAGCACTTTAGTTTCCTTTAGTAATGGACGACATTCACATTCCTTAAATGCAGGCAAAGGTTAGACGAAGGCTGCCCTTTCAACGAGTTCTTGCGGTCCATTAATCGGTTATTCACACAACGCCCGGTTTGACCGATATAACACTTTCCACACGATAGGGGAATACGATATACTACCCCCTTTCCACACTCAACCAATCTGTCACGGTGCTTAACGTCACACTCATTGCGTTTTTTCGTGCCACCCTCTACTTTTCTTTGGAATGGAATGAATGTGACGTTAAGCACCGTGACAGATTGGTTGAGTGTGGAAAGGGGGTAGTATATCGTATTCCCCTATCATGTGGAAAGTGTTATATCGGTCAAACCGGGCGTTGTGTGAATAACCAATTAATGGACCACAAGAACTCGTTGAAAGGGCAGCCTTCGTCTAACCTTTGCCTGCATTTAAGGAATGTGAATGTCGTCCATTACTAAAGGAAACTAAAGCGCTGTCGAGGCTCAAAGATAGGACCGCGCGAGAGATTGTGGAGGCATTCTACATTCAAAAATCAGCTGACGTATGTGTGGCAAGGCCTTCTGTGAACTTGCATAAACTCGAGATTGACTATCTAACCGCCAACCTGTAATCATAACCACGTGTCTTTCCTTTTTCTTTATATGTGTGGTTTCTGAAAATAAACGTTCAGTTGTTAGTCTGCGCTCGTATGTGATTCTTCCCTTCGTGTTCGTGTTTTTCGCGCAAAATGCAATCTGGGGCGCAATAACTTAAGCGAAGTTACTTGCATATATAGTATCGAGGGAGCGACGGAGGTCCAGCAAGTGGCGCTTTTTCTTCCACAGCGTTTTCGCCGAGCGCTCAGGGCTAAGCAGCGTCTTCTCGGTCGTTACGCTACCAAGGGCCGCCACAGCCGGGCATGTTTTCTTGTGCCAAGAAGCGAATCGGATCAGTCGCACTAAAATGACGTCTCCATACCGTCCCAAATGTGGGGCGCCGCTGCGATTGGTAGCGATGCGATTATTTAAAAACGTGTAATAAATTGCACTACGCAGAGAGCTTAGATAGATGCGATAATGATCTAAGGACTTTTGCTACCCGGTCATTGGATATGTACAAATTAGTCGAAGCTATTTCAGGGTCCTTTTAACGTTGCGCCTGAAGTCGGTAACCTCATTCGGTTTTTACTGTAACTATCGCTTAGTCTAGACTAGATTATGCGAAATACGCTTGAATAAAGAGCAAAAACGCGGATAAAATTAACCTTCCTCGCCTATTTTGTGCAGCGCCTTCTGCAACGTTTATCTTTCTTCGGGCGCAAGTGAAGCCAACCTACACTTCTTTAGCCTATCAGCGAATCCTTTGCCTCGTTTTGACAAAAGATTATTTGTGGTGTCAAGCTCAGCATCAGAGTAGAATCCATGTAAGATCTCGGTGAACTATATAAACAACGAAAATATGCACTCGGGCATCGTCCGAGGAGCCAAGAAACAGTATGAGGACGTATCAGATGCGGAGAAGGGCTTCTCGCGCAGATCACAACGCGCCCAAGAATGGTCCTTTTACAGCGCCATCCATTCGCCGAGTGGATCTCACTTCCGCGACTTGGCGGGCGTGCCTCTACTGTTCGCGCTCAGCTTCGTGCACGCCTCGCCACAAAGACGAAACTATGGCTTTGTCCTCTCCCCTTCGACAGAGACTTTGTTGGAGCTCTTTTTGTCTTGGGCGCATCGTCGCTTTCAAGCTGCGAACAAATGAGCGTCCAGTTTTGCTTTGTCTAAACGTTCGCCGCCGTCAACGCCGGGGCGGCACAACCAAGGAACGCTTGTGTCCGCTGAATAGACGCTGCAAGCCTGCACTGCCGTCTCGCTTCATAACGACCAGCCTCGGACACCCGCGAGCGATTATTCCTCTTTCGTCTGGACATCTGCGATGGCTGTGCTTAGCGCAACAGCAGTGAATATTGAATCCGCATTGGAAACCACCTATCGTTTGAGCTGAACCTTGCTGTAGACACGTGTGCATGCGAGGGCCGCATCGAAATCCTGCGCATGATGCTTCTGCAATCGCTGTGCGCGCATATATATATATATATATATATATATATATATATATATATATATATATATATATATATATATATATATATATATATATATATATAAATATATATATATATATATATATATATATATATATATATATATATATATATATATATATATATATATATATATATATATATAACGTTACAAAACAGACGCGTCGTGGTTCAGTTGCCATGCATTTATTCTAATGCACGCGCACTTCTTCGTCGCCTTCTCCTACCATCGCCTTGTTCATACGTTACACTTTTCCCCCTCCCCCCGAGAAAGTCGCAGTTCAGAAGGTACAAAATAACGTCGCAGTTTGCTAACATGAACAATATCAGAGTTTCTACCTAAAGGAAACACAGAGCGGTTGATCTCGTAGTTCACTGGTGAGACCTTGCGTAGAATCTTGTAAGGACCTTCCATGATGGAACTCAGTTTGCCGTTGTTGGGATGCCATGGTGTCTCGTAAAGGACAAAGTCACCGACTTGGAACTCAATCGGGAGAAATTTCCTATCATAGATGACTTTGTTCTTATTGTGGTAGGCGATGGAATTGTTAACCGCAGCTTTCCGCGCTTCTTCAACAGTTTCTTCTCGTTGTTCCAGAATAGTTGGATACGATGGAATTCCATACATCAGGAATGAAGGTGCGTAGCCGGTAACTTCGTGGGGCGTTCTGTTGTACTCGTCTATTACTTCCGGGAGCAGTTTTATCCAACACTTTTGTGGCTCGTCATTGATCTTACATTTAAGTCTGGTTACAATGGTCTGGTTTGTCCGCTCGTTCATACCATTGCATTGCGGATGATGAGATGAAGTGAAGAGTTGATGTATTCGGTCGTGCTTTAGGAACTGCTTAAATTTTCCTGCAGTGAATCCCGTTCCACGATCTGAAAGGAACTTCCTTGGTTTTCCCGCAGCAAAAATGGTTTTCAGGCATGAGATGTAGGCGTCACTGTTTTCACTTTTATGAGCGAACGCCCATACGTAGCGAGTAGCATGATCAATAACCAAATGGATAAATCTTTTTGATGAGCCGTATCCAGAAAATCCTCCAATGGTGTCCATTGCGAAGAGGTCAAAAGGCTCTTCAGCTGGAGGCAGTGATTCAAGTGTCCCATACTTCTTTGTTTTCGTCTTCTTGCATCTCTGGCATGTATCGCAATGCCGAATATAGGTGGCAACATCGGTTACCATATCCGGCCAATAGTATTGTGGAGACAGGAGTCACAGTGTCTTCTTCACTCCGACATGCCCGAAATGTTGATGTGCGTTCTTACGAATGGTAGGGCGCAGTTCATGTGGCACATATATCTTCCTTAGTCCTTTTCTTTTGACGATGACTATGTTGTTTTCCAATGAATACGGTCCTCTTGGGTGCTCATTGGTGCATCGTTGAAGTTCGTCGTGTGACAGAAGTTGAACTATGGGGGCTCTGGAGAGTGTATCCGCTTCTACGTTGCTTACGCCTTTTTGATGTTTGATGTTGACTTCATACATTGACAGCTTTAAAGACCACCGGAAGAGACGACCTTGAGGATTCTTAACATTCTTCAACCACTGAAGTGCAGAGTGATCTGTTACGACAGTGAATGGCTTTCCGTGAAGGTAGCAATGCCATTTATCAATGGCATCTATAATGGCAAGGCATTCTCTCTCTGTAATAGCATAGTTCATCTCATGCTTCAGTAGTTTGCGGGAATAATAGGCAATGGGATGTTCCTTGCCTTTGTCGTCAGGCTGCTTCAGCACTGCACCAATGCCTTCGGCAGACGCGTCACAGTACACAGTACATGGTATAGAAGGATCGTATATGCGAAGCACCGGTTCTTCAGTCATTCGCTCCTTCAGTTCCCGAAAGGCTTGCTCGCATGCTTCTGTCCACGACCACTTGCTGCCTTTGCAGAGTAGCTTCGTGAGGGGTAGAGCGATATCGCTGAAATGAGGGATGTACTGTCTGTAAGTGTTTACAGTGCCCGGGAAACGCTGGAGATCTTTCTCTCGTTTAGGTGTCGGAAATCTGAGTATTGCAGCCACATTACTTTGCTTAGGTGTCACTATTCGACGTGAAATCTTGTGGCCCAAGTATTCAATGCTGGATCTTGCAAACTGGCACTTTTTTCGTTTTAGTCTTACGTTCTCGGTTTTAAGAGCTTTCAATAAAGCCTCAAGGTGTCGTATATGATCGTCAAATGTCTCCGAGTATACGACCACATCGTCAAAGTAGTTGTTAACATTAGTGAGCTGATGTTTGGCTATTATTGATTTCATGGCTCTTTCAAATGTAGCCGGAGCGTTCTTTAACCCGAACGGCATTACCAACCACTCATAATGACCATTAGCCGTGACAAACGCAGTTTTCTGAACGTCATCGGGATGCATTCGGACATGCCAGTATCCGGACGTTACATCCAACGTAGTGAAAAACTCCGTCCTTTCCCAAGTGGTCAAGAATATCATCTATACGTGGAATTGGTTGATAGTCGGGTACCGTTATGGCGTTGAGCTTGCGGTAGTCAATACATAGCCGAGTACGTCCTTCGCCCTTCTTTTCCGCTAAGATGACCGGTGCGGCGTAGGGGGACAACGAAGGCCTCACAACCCCTTGCTTAATGAGGGCGTCAACTTGTTTGTTAATCTCCGCTTTGTCTGCCTGTGAACATCTGTATGGTGCTCGATGAATTGGGACAGCATTGGTAAGTGCGATCCTATGTTGCTCAGTAGTGATGCATCCAATATCTGTTTGGGATTTCGAAAAGATCTCGTCATACTTGTTTAAAAGAGAGTCGAGCACTGCAGATTCACGCTCTGATAAGTTTTCCGAAGTCAGGGTGTTCATCAGCGGGGCTTCAATGGTTTGCTTTTCATTATGATCCGGTAGGTTCAAATTTTGATGTCCTTGCGTCACTGACTTGCTTTCCAAATTTACAGAAAGATTGAAGTACGGAGCGCTGTCTAGGCCAAGAATTAATTGCGTTCTCATGCCTCGCAGAACGTGTACATAAACTTTCTTTGTTACATTCCCAATTTGCAAGTGAATGTTTACGCGACCCAAAGTTCGAATGCTTGAAGTAACTTGCTGGACAGCGATGCTTGAGTCTCTCATCAACTGAAGTTTGAGCTGTTTGTACACATCCTCACTGATACAAGTAATGGTTGCTCCTGTATCAAGAATTGCAGTTACTGACCTTCCGTTGATGAGAGCTTTGAAGCGTATTAATGAAACTCTGGGTCGCTCTCCTCGTTTCCCGGTCTAGTCTCAATAGCGGACACGTTGCCGCGGCGCGGACATTCGTTGTGCCAATGAAACTGCCGTGGGAAGCCAGCAGCTGAGCAATATCTACATTCGTTTTGTGGGGCACGCGGTCGAGAAGTCAACGTTGGCTGCTGCGGTTTGCTGAAGAGACGTGAAGCTCCTGATGTAGTGCCAGGATTACGAGCAAAAGAAACTCCTCTCACCCGTTTTAAGGATGTCTCGACCCGTTGAGCAGCGGCGAGCCACTCTGATGACGAGGTGAAAGACAGTCCGGCGAGCGCTAGTTCCACATCAGGAGGAACACCGTCAGTCAGTCCAGAAATGATGTGGCACTCTTTAAGGTCGGCCAAGGAGCCCAGTCGTTTTTTCTCGTCGTAGTAGTCCTTGATGGTCTGCCCTCCTTTCAGCCGGTAGTGAATGAAGAGACGGAAGGCATCTCCGTCGGTCGTAGCAAAGCGGTTTTGCATGCCGCTCTTGATATCGTCCCATGTCTCGCCTTTGCCGAAAATCTCTGTTAGGTACCACTTGAACGCTTCCCCTTCGATGTATTCGCTGAACTGACTGACCCGATCGCTGTGTGTCCACGATGCCTCGACCGCCTTCGTATCGAAAAGAAGAAGCCATTTGTCGACGGGGACGTCTTCTGGTGTTCCCTTGTACTTCGGTATGTTGAGCGGAGGCTTCGGCTTAGCCATGGCAGGTTGATGAGGTCGATCCTGTCGACTTGTGTAACGTTACAAAACAGAGACGCGTCGTGGTTCAGTTGCCATGCATTTATTCTAATGCACGCGCACTTCTTCTTCGTCGCCTTCTCCTACCATCGCCTTGTTCATACGTTACATATATATATATATATATATATATATATATATATATATATATATATATATATATATATATATATATATATATATATATTGTAACGACGCGGGATCCAGGATCAAACGGAGAACGACAAGCGAGTACGCTTTATCAGTAGCTGAAAAATGACAGGAACGTCTTCATCGTCCCTGCACTGCCCTGCACTGGGCCAAGTGTCCTCGCACTGATTCGTTGGCATCGCCACTGGCACGTACGCGCAGCATTATTTCCCCTTTTAAAAAAACGTCGTTCCTATGATGAGCGTTCAGAAAGCAGAAAAAAACAACTGTGCAGTTAGTCACTGAAGGTATGGCTTCATCCGAAGCACGTGAACGTTCTGGTGAATGTCTTCGGCGCTTTGAACACGGAGGGCCGTCCGGAATAACCTCGAAATTGACGTCACTGATGCGTCCGAGAACTCGGTAAAGCCCGAAGTATCTCCGCAACAGCTTTTCGGAGAGCCCACGACGACGAGTAGGTGTCCAAACACACTCTTTGTCGCCCACGTCATATGCGTGACGGGTCCGTGCCGGAGATTGTAGTGTCTGGCGTCATAGTCCTGTTGTTCGGTGATTCACAACCGGGCAAGTTGCCGAGCTCCTTCTGCTCGCTGCGTAAACTCTTCATCGTCCGTCTTATTGGCACCATTTTCGCGGGGGAGCATTGCCGTGAGTCGTAACTTCACGGCCATAAACGAGACTGAAGAGGGTGTCTTCCGAGCGGTCCCCTGACAAGCCGTGTTGTACGTGAATGGGACGTAGGGTAGGATGTCGTCCCAGTTCTTGTGCTACATCTCCGTTATGTCAGTCGGGGCCCTGTTGAGACGTTCAGCCAGCCCGCTGATCTGGGTATGGTAAGCCGTCGTCATCCTGTGAGTACCACTCAGTATATATGTGTATATATATATATATATATATATATATATATATATATATATATATATATATATATATATATATATATATATATATATATCAAACAAGACAACAATACATTTTGCATGTTGTGATTAACCTACTCTAATTCTTTTTCGCAATTTACCTGCGTGCACCGCAATATTTTTCAATCGAGCAATCGTGAGACTTGGTCGCGAACATGTGGGTGCTCCCGTCGCGACGGAGGCCCGTTTTTCGCTGTCTCTCGTCGCCGTCGCTCGAAAATCGCGTGCATGCGGTTGGGCCTTGAACAGCGAGCGAACATCGTGAAACGCAGCTGTGCGTACTCGTCGGGCGCCGGAAGGCTCGACTGCCTTCGCCCTTATCTTGGCATCGTTTTTCAATATCATACTCGGCGTACTTCTTGGGTCGCTGTACGAAGCGGCGCCGTCATACTTTGTTTCTGTGCGTTCGACTGTGCTGATTATCGCCAGCTTCGCGGAGAACAGCCAGGTTCTTCCGTTTTACGGCAGCCATTTCGTAAACAAGGGGAGTTGAGAAGCTAACGGCGACCACGCACGACGGCCGCGACGACGAGGAACCACGGAAAGAGTCATGCGATGGTTTCTGCTCGCTCTGCGTGGCGCCCTCGTAATAATGCCGCTCACCTTCCCAAAAGCATGCGGGAAAGCCCCCTTTCGTGAAGAAAAGCCAACGTCTTGTGAGGGATAGCCAACTTAGGGTGTTTAGCACTGCCCGATGTTCGAATAGTCGGGTTTGACTGCGCCCCCCCCTCACACACACACGCACATGTACATGCACACAAGCACACACGTATATACATTTATGAACAGAACTAACAAAAAGTTCAAAGTTCAGCAGACAAGACTGTATGTTCAGAAGCACAGGCAAAAAACATAAAATAAGCTTGACATGGTCCTTATTCATAAAAAAAATCACTTTGGCAGTAGGAACGAGGGCTGCACTTATAGAATGATTACATAATGCAAAGAAAGTCTGTTATCGAAAAGAAAAGAAAAAACAACAACAAAAAGAAACACTACAACCAACTGCAGCATATCGAAAGAAAAGCAAAACGCAAGTACGCCGCACTAAAGGGAAGAGTACGGTGAGCGTACTGATGTACTTGCATAAAGTATGGTTGAACAACCCTTGAGAAACTTTTTTGCCTAAGCCCTTGTCAGTGACACTCACGCATGCGCCACCGCGCAACAGCAATTAAGAGGCGCATTAAAATAGAGGACGCTGCTATGGCCTCAGAAATTTCTCATATTATATTGGTCATAATATCGGTCATAATATATATTAAGTAAACATATCTGCACATCTTGTTGAAAGCTTATTGATGTGGGCTGGAAAAGTGCCTATTTACGATCCAGATGTCATTTAGGGCTGCTCTATATGATTCCTTGATACCGATGTAGTCGGGAGGTGACACCAGAAGAGGTGCGGCGCAAAGGCCACGCCGGCATCGTTAGCGCAGCTCAGCTGCGGGCAAGGGACGATCGAGAGCGACGCGCCGTTGGAGGACCGGCTGCTACCGGTTCTATACAGACGGCCTTGGTGCGCTGCATCGATGATCTGGGCGCATACGCGACTCGCATCGCAATTTTACTGCATACTATATGAGCAGTGTCGCATCCTGGTTCGTACGCAGCCTTTCGAATAATAAATGTATGGGATGATATCTGCAGTCGAAGGCTGCTCAAGTAACAGGCCTGTGATAAGGACGCACCTGAACGCTATTGCCCTGCTGGCTACGGCCTCACTGGTTCCGGTTTGAGAGAACGTTAGAATTCTGATCTGTGTGACGAAAAGAACATTTAAATGTTGTGTCATTGGCGAACCGCAGTGGCTGTGGAAATGGCTGTAGAAGGTGTGAAGAGGAAGCTTTCGATTGCGGGCATATTCTGACGTGCAAACGCATATAAAACACAAAATTTACTTTTTCAAACGACCGCTCAAAGATACGGCTGCAATATCTTGAATATGAGATAGTAGGTGAAATACCAGCGAATTAAACAAGTACTCAGTGCTGCAGATAAAAAAAAAAACGCAACGTGGAATCTTCTCTCGGAGTTGCCTATGTGAGGCGTAAGTGCTTGCTAGTAATTTCTTCTTTATAGCAAACGAATAATCCTGAAAGTTTCAACAGAAACGGTGACGTCTTGAAATCCCTACGCCTGTCTTGTTCGCATAAAGCGAAGCGAGATTGGCCATGCCTTATGTGCGTAGTAAGTGGCGCAACGATCTGGTGTGTATATCCGGTAGATGCCGGATATACGACTACATATATTCTCTACATAGCCTACGAGTCTCTTACGACAACAAGTCGTATGGGTAAGGGACTCGCCTACACAGAACTGGCAGTACTCCCGAATGCGACTATGGATTTGTAGACAACGATATATGCGGTCTCATGCTGGACGGCCCAAATCATGACACCGAGACGCCGTCTTAAGAAATAACGGCATTAGACTCTTCAGTAAGCTTCTGGGGCCAACCAGATACTTGCAGACGTACGCTTTCAAAGTGTTAAAACGTTTTCTTGAATACACCAGTACAGTGGTATTGTTGGCAATGACTGGGACATTCATGTTACTATTAATTTAACGTGACTTGTTAATGTATGCTATAGTTATTATGATGTGCTGTTCGTTATGTTGCCCACACTTAATGAATCATTTTATTTATTGATTTCATTATTTATTTAGTATTTAACCTGCATAGCCCCGTTGGGCACTACAACAGGGGGTTTCATACCTAGCAAAGTACATGAATGAATGATTAACGCATGGAAAGAAAGGCATCATTTGATGTCACATGTACAATGCTCTATGACAAACTGTTCCAATATCGAAGAGTTCTGCCAAAAAAAAAAGGAAAAGGAATATTACATGACGTCACCTCCAGAAGGAAATTCCCTGACCTTTAAGCAACGGTACCGTCGCTTTGATATGTAGTGCGGTGCTCTTATATAGTGTTCGCGGTTTATGCCTGTTGCAAAAATTTTAATCCGATATGCCTTCTATGGTCCCTCAATGCCTGCCATTTATGTTTACTTTTTGTCATGTTAAGCTGCCCGTTATAGTTACCATTCTGGATTTTTCCTAGGTTATTTGTAAGCTCAGATGTATGTAGATCTCAAGAAACGTCTCCATATTCAAGTATTGGGCTTGCATGACTAAAATACAGCTGAGTTCTTAAGCTACCCGGTAAAAGGCTGAAGTTACGCAGCAAGGATCCCAGAACTGATGCTGCCTTATTTGCAATATAGTTTACATGCTTATTCCATCGTAAATAAGAAATGAAAAAAAAAACTCTTGTATATAAATTATATGCTTACATTTGGAGAATAATGAATGCTACACCTATACGGATGATTAGCGCGTTTTCTTGTGAAGGTGACGTGACCAGTTTTGTATATTTAATGACATATCCCAACGATCACGCTAGTTTGCAACAGTACCTAAATCAGCTGATTTGCGAGTCATAAAGGGTATCCACTACTTTATATACAACACAATCATCGGCAAACATCCTGAATGCAGACTGTATGCCAATGCAAATATCATTAATATGTAACAAAAGCAACAGTGGTCCCAGCACTGAGCCTTGTAAAACTCATGACGCAACTGGTGCATATTGCGAAGATATACCGTTCAGAACAACAACCTGTCTCCTCAATGAAAATATTCGGCAATACATAGTATTATTTTGTCGTTCAAGTTATGAGCTTTGAATTTGGAGAGTAGGAGACTGTGCGTGACTACATCAAGTGTCTTGTGCGGAAATCTAAAAATAAAACCCAATCCACAACTTGTTGCTTATTAATTGCTGAGACTAAATCGTGAATAAACTTTTCCAACTGTGTATTGCAAAAAAAAAAAAAAGAAAGAAAAGCACGCCTGAGACCAGGGTGTCGGAAGGAAATGTTTTTCGTTTCGGTTTTAGTTTCGTTCCACCGCAAAAAGTTCCGCTCCGTTTATGTTCCGGAACGAAAAAAAAATGTTCCTTAACGGTTCGCAACGGGTTTTTAATGCAAAAACTTGAAGTTAAGGTAATCATAGAAAACATTTGATTTGTGCTGTAGTTTCTCGCCCTCCTCTTACGAAAGTGGGACAGTGGTAAAAACACGTTCTTCCCACGTTCTTTAGAGGAGCGGAAGTAACTGCACCACGAGTTCCGACCACTAGAACGAACCAGTATACCCCTCAGAGTGATAGTATTTAATTTCTCAAAAGTCAACTATGATTTTTTTAGCGGGCTGAATGCTTTGTGTCGAGGATGTGATCAAGATCTCAGAAGCAGCGCGTCATTGAGTGTACTCTCTGATGTGCGAGACCGCTGTTCTGATAAAAAAAATCGACAGGCCTGCGCGGAACACGCAGCGCAGTCACAGCGAAAGCTGGAAGAGCGGCCTTTCTAGAGTCCGTCTCTAGACTCTCTTGGGGCAACTAATACGAGTACACATGCAAGGTACCCGCTACGCCATAAATCATCGAAATTTTTCTGAAGTAGCGAAGCACTCTCTATGCCGTTTTTGGTCATCCTTCGGAGAATCGTGGTACCCGCTACACATCTGTAATGCATTATGTGTACTTTGTGCTGTGGCTGATGAAGATGAAGAATTATGGCTGAGTCCTTTGTAACGGGTTGGAAGCATTCAACGGCCGACTCGTTTCGCAATTCGCATTGTGTGACGCCAGGTTGTTATTTTACTCTTCTGCCACGCTGTGTTAGATATGTTAACACGGTTCCTAGCCCGACATGACGCCCGTATAGCGTATTTTTGCGAAGGAGTTACAAGCACCAGCGGGGCACTGTGTTGGAATACTCGACTGCCAAGCAGAGGGCGCGGTTGGAAACCCCATCCACTGCCACGTCGTCGTTGGCGTAGGTCTTCCATCGCTTCGGGGTCACTCTCGCAGCCGCCGTTGCCTTTTCCGTTCCCTAGTATTAGACAGTTACATTTTAGCGTTAACGTTATAGCGGGGGTTAAGGGAGTAGCGTTACCGTGCCGCAAACGTCCGTTGTGGACAGCGCGTTTTAGTCAAGTGGGATAGCGTTTACGTGCCCAAGCTGTGACAACGGCGTCACCTAGCGGAGGGTGAAGCGTTAAAAAAAGTAAAAAAAAAACAACTGGGAATGCTCGTCTGTATCCCCTCACGCAGCAATATTACTACTTTTTTAGTAACAATAAAAGTAAATAAATATGAACCACGCATCAAAAGCAAAACTTTTTATGCTGTAATTTGGTTACACCGATCCTTAGAGTTTCTCACAATAATACCTATAGTCGGGTACAACTTTAGAAGGCAGCGGAATTTTCCCCTCAAAGGCGGATGCACAAAACCTCCACCAATAGGCGCGCACTTCAGGTGACGTCATGAGCCGGACGGCCGGTGACCCCAACGTTTATAGAACTTCTTTCAGTTGCCAAACTCCCCGTCTCCGCCGTACTCTGAAAGCGGCGCGCAACCGACTTCCGGTGCAGGTGGCGCTACTGCAGCAACAGGCTCTACGTAGCAGACGGCGAAGCGCGAGTGAAGGCGGCGGACAGCTGCGATTGTCCGCGCAAATATACTGAATTGCTTATCAACACAGTTGCGAAAACGACTTATTTTTCCGCTAAGGTAATCGTGTTAAATAGTACGGTTCAGCAACAATATCTGAGACCGGGTCTGCTCGTGTTCTGTGTTACGCGAATGACAGTAGGCACCGTGAGCACGACCGTCGCTGCTGCTCTCGTCATGTTCATTGCTATACATACATTAGCGTTGCTCACTGGCTAAGTACAATATTGAAATACCAGAAGAGCTGATTTCGCAAACCTCTTGCCTGGCTACCAGAAGAGTCTGTAAATGTTCTCGTAGGTATTTAGAAACAAATAGGCCATTGCATAATTTCGTCGGTGGCTCGCGAGGGAATCCTTTCGTGCTATCTTTCCTCTGACAGCCTCCGCTTTGCATTGCAACTCGGATTTTGATGATGTCTAGTGTCCAAGGAACGGAAAGAATACAGCGAAATGCCGCTGTACATTATTCCGCTGTCGTTATCCATATCAAAATAAAGCAATGTAATAGCCACCGTAATTGCAGGGCGCGCTAGTAGAATTTCAGTCTCGCAAGCTCGAGATTCAGAAAGTTATCGATGTGTTGCTCGATTAAATTTGATCGCGATAAAGCGTGACCAGGATCAAATCTGTCGGTCGTGACTGACTCACTCGAGCAAGTTGCAGAAATAAGGAGCCAGTCACACTCGATATGAACTACGTTTAGACCGGCCGCGACTAGCTGAGATCGCAGATGGCCTTAACATGTACGATTCTGTCCTCAGCTTACACTACATAATTCGCACTTAAGTGCCGAATGTTGCGTATGATTTAATCATTCATAAAAATGCTTTTGAAATTTTCGTGCTTTTCTTTTTAAACAATTTTATTCTCTTGAAAGCATTAAACATTAAAATCGCACCGTCATGTTCCAGCTTAATTGTATTTTTACTGTTTTGAAACGACACCCTTCCAACTAACCTTTCGCTTCAATGAAGTCACCGAGATAACAGTGATTAATACTGACGTAGCCAGGGGGTGGGGGCGTTCAGAACCCCGAAAATTTTCAGTTTTGCTTCTGCTATACGCACAAACGTACGTAAAGTATGATTGAAGACCCCCCGCCCCCTCCTCCCGAAAAAAAAATTTCTGGATATGCTCCTGGTGGTTAAAAAAGAAAGCTGTTCGGCTGCTGACCCGAAAGACGCAGGTTGGATCCTGGTCGTGGCCTTCGCATTTCGGTAGAGGCGAAATGCTCGGTGCCCGTGTACTGTGCTATTCCGGTGCCCGCTAAGCAACCCCAGGTTGTCGAATTAAATTATCCGGAGCCCTCCACTACGGCATCTCTCATATAGCCTGAGTAGCTTTGGGACGTTAAACCCTATAAACCAATGAATTTCCCGCAATTATTACTCGCATGTACCTTGACTGTAACCAGCGGCGTAGACATATGGGTGCGTTCGGTATTTCTATGCCCACCCTCACCCCGGGAACTAAATTAACTTCTCGCCAAGCCTCTGCTGTCAATAAATCAGCTTTCCCGAACTCGGTGCTTGGGAATTAGCTGAAAACTATCATTAAAATCGATTAATGAAAGTGATAAGTGGTACATGTACATATTTATAGAGTACAATAGTGCACGTCAATTATGCGCATAAATCACGTGTTTAATTGAAATGTTTGCGGGTTACTTCGATCAGTATTTACAATAATTACACATCAACTTCTGAAGATTTTCAGGAAAAACGAGGCATTTCGATCCCGTCATTCGTGAATCGCTCATTATAATACTTGAGAAAACCAGCAAAAAAGACGCACACACGAAGGAAGGAATCACAACACCACGTTAAACTTATGACATATACTTGAAAGCCGCACTGGCCTGAAACAACCAAAACAGCCAACACATGTACCAAGCTCTCAGCAAAGTACAAAGAAAAAAGGGTTACAACATCAAATTTGCCCTAACTTAATTTTGCGTCCGTTTTCGTGGGTTTTCACAAGTTTGGTGTGAAGAACTGGCCCAGCAAGCAGCACTTCGACAGTACATTCGTTCATTAACTTGCGATTTTTCTGGCAGCCTTTTATCCCGTCTGATCATGCTGAGCCCAAGAGTGCCGCGGTCATTTGTTTGTCCTTTTGCTGCTGTGCAGCCCGGCATAAAACATGTCGGCATTGCGGACGCGTAACACGTGTAATCTCTTTTGCTGCGTATTACAAGATCCGGAATCTGTTCGTCAATACAAAGCAGTGGCCCATCTGATCCGGCGCACCGATACGGTAGCAGTCGTAGCAGCGGTCGGCGCACCTCGCTGAAGCCTGACGCGACTACAGCGCCACTCGCCGCCTCCGCTTGCGGCGGAGCCGCGCAACAGAGTCGAGTTTTCAAACTGAAGTAGTTCTAGAAACGTTGGGTGACCCCGCCGACGGAGCAGTCACAATTTTTTGAGCGGGACTATTTCTTTAGTCGCGTAGGCAATTGGCTGCTGCGCTTCGGTCATCTGGGCGGGGCCTCTCCTGTCTTCTAAAGTTGTACCCTACTATAGTGGGAAATCTGGCGTCACCGTCTATGCTAATTTCTTAAGGGGCGCCGTTTTCGCGATGGGAATGCCGGTATATGTACAGTGCCTAGAAGAATATTCTAGGCACTATAGTATATGCGTCTGAGAGGCTTGTGTTGGCTGGTGTTGAGCGAGGCTTCGGCTAAAAAGCGGATACGACTGCGCAAATAAAGTTTCTCTAAAACAAAACATTTATAAACGGATCTTATTCTCGCGTATTATATTCTAGAATAAAAGTCCACTGACCTGTACGGCATGACCAAACGGCGAAAGAAAGAAACAGACGACAAACAGTCGCAGAGTGAACGCTGGAATTGTCGTCTTCCTTTCAAGTTTAGCGGCCGTTCGCTACGTTTTTCGTTTCATAAAGTTGTACATCAACGCAGAAGTTTTCAAAGCTGAATAAAACTTGTTTCTGTGGAATGATAAAAACGAAATAGCTTACCACGTGCCAAATTTTACTGTGCTCCTTCAGTACGAAATCAACCACTTTGACGCAAGAAACGCGTTGAAGCGAGACGCGTCTTCGAGATGTCCGGGCTCTTCGTGAACGATGCCAATCCGAGCCAAGTCCAAATCTCACATATTCCAGCATTCCCATGCGTACAACAGCTCACAGCGCCAGTTTTTCCTCTAGGTAATCGTAAGAAACTCTATGCACCGATCTTCTTTTTAGGCCTAGGGACGTTCGAAATGGGAAGCGATCCAAGAAACTACGCTAAGTTATCCGTAATACTCGGTATTCGAAGCTACCTGAAGGCAAGCGAAGCCATCTTACACTGTCCTTTGCTACGAAAGAAGTGGATCCGTTCACATCAACGCTAAATTCAGTGTGAAGCGGGCGTGTTCTACGCAACCACGCAAACACCGCTAAATCTGAAGAATAGCGCCCGTACGGTAAACGCTACGGGTCGTTTAGCGTACTGCGCACGCGCACTTCGATTCCGCTATTCCGCTAAGCCCACTAAACTATAACTGTCTATTCTTTCCTTGTACGTACCCAGGGTCTTTGGCTCGCCGCCATCGCTTCGCAGCCATTTGTTGGGCTAACTGTTGCCTTCTTCCTTTTTAGTGGAAGTTGTGTGTAGTGGGATTTACCCAATTTTTATGGCACATACCCGTTTATGATGATGGTAGCTTTTTTGGTACGGGGTGAACAAGGAACGGCTTGCTGAACAGCTTCGCTGCTAATAAAGGCTGCATCTTCAATTGACGCCGACAGAGATAAGTTGAAACGATTTACCAAGCACGCGGTTGAGCATCCAGACAATTACTCCAGTTCGGAGCTCAAGCTGACACGCAAGTCAGTCACTCTTGTCATGAAGCTGCTGAACCAAGATTCAGTGCCTTGACGTGCTTCCCATCCAAGGCGTTCCTTTGAGAACCCTGTTGCATCATCAATACAAAGTAGGTCAGCACACTCTTCAGCTGAATCCGAAACGGAGTGCGGGTCTTTGCTACAACACGCACTTCTTGGGCGGGCATCCCAGGCGCGCTTTCCAATACGAGGAGCGGCCTTGGATGGCAAGGCTGCTTTCTGTTTGGAGAGGTCAAGGTCTACGCCGGCTTGTTGAGTAGCGAGCTGTATGAGGAAAGAAAGCGCATCTGGACAGCTGTTACATATAATGACGTGGTGGTGTTGGTCTGCTTCGTACACATGAAAATTTTCTTGTCTAACTTTTTTTTTCTAAATTAGGCTATGATATTTTTCTCGCGGTCTGAACAGAAAGGCGTTGCCTGCTGGCTGGGAAGACATTTTTTGGAAAGCTTCTTTGCAAGGAGAGTGAAAAAAAAAAAAAGAAATAGACGTTATGCGTCACGTTTTGTCTTCTTCCTTTATGTACTTGTCCGTTGGCAGTAGTATTTTCCAAATTAGAGTGCCAATATAACCAAAACGCCGTGGAAGAAATTTCTGTTCAATAATTTCCGCGGAAATATCAGGCTTGACCATGCATAGAAAGTCATGGGAGTGTGGAAACAGCTACTCGTAATTTACTACATTAAATTAGAACAGTGTACGTACACACTCCCGAAGCGCGCGCGTGCTTTTGATGCGTCTGGCAATATTATATACACTGTATAAAGATACCTTTACGGTATACAAGACAGACACGGGCGCTAGTCGTTATTACGCTTTAGCGTAGTCCACGATTCTCGTTACGAAGATTCCCGTATGCCGTGCGCACGAGGCCGAGGCGAGACAAGTCCGGTCAATGCCTCTGGAATAAGCCATCGTCGATAACTTCGAAGCAGTCTCTCATCTCCCTACACTATACCCTTGATGTAAAAAAAAAGTTTTGTTAATATTGCGGACAACATAATTATGGAGCCAGAAATGAGCGTAACCTTGGATCGATAATATACAGCGTGACCCCCAGGCAATGCCCCAGAGATGACACTCTACGGTACGCTTACTCTGACGTGGGTCTTGCTGTCCTGAACCATCAGCATAGCAGCCAGATGTTCGAAAAGTTGAATTACTCCCAAGTTCACGCGGTGGGTCACTAACGCTTAAGAGCGTACGATATTATTTGTACATCTACTTTATGTGTTTACATACACGTAGATGTGCTTCTGTGTTTGGAGGCCTGGCTCTCAGCGCCTATGGTTTTTGCAGGCTTTATTCTCTTCAGCACCGGCTCGTTCTATGCTTCCCGATTCTTCCTTCGTTTCCCATCGTACCATCGTCTCATCGTCAATTATATTTGTTATTAGTAGTAGCGTCAGTATATAAGCAATAATGCAAATTGTAATAAGCTTCATTCTGCGCGAAAAGGAGCAGCCGGAGCCACGTATAAACGCCAACGTACGTGTGCTACCATAAAGAGCACGCATCGAAAGAGAAGAAAAATAATGGCCTAAGCCGCTTACGAGGAAGACCTTGACGCCCAGAAGGAATGTCGAGGATCAGACGACGGCAAATGCCTCACCAGGTGGGCTCGCTTATTGCGCCACAACTTGGTCGGCCACATCGCGTCCGCAAAAAGAAAGACCGAAAGACGAACCAAAGAAAGACCGAAAGAAAGAAAAGCGGTGGGCGTTCCGGGGCACTTGTGCGCCAATGACGTGCACAATGTGGTAGAGAAAAAGTAATTACGACGCATCCTAACACTCTTTCGGAATGTGTCGTGGATGGCCCTTTCAGTTAAACTTCTCGCTATCACTTTAGCTGGGTGCACCGCCTTGCTGCTACATAAGGCACCGTGCTCCTATCATTGGTGATGATCGCAACATCATGAAACACATAGGTGGTGAAATAACAGTCACGACATTCACGTATGTAGGGGATGTCGTGGAACGCGTTTACTGCCTCGAAGTTGGTAAATACCGCTACTTTGCAGAAGCGGTGTTTGTGTCTACCTCTTTCTCGTGTCGCGTTCTTTTGCTGGCTTTCGTCAAGTACCGCTACTTTTTTAAAAGTGCAGTTTAAGTGAGATTCCGGCAGGCATTTACAAATGGCCTTCAGAATTGGACTAAATCTGGAGAAAACAGTACTACCGGGTGCAACGAAACCAAAATACATATTTCATCACAATTACGCTGTTTGATGGCTACCAAATAAGACGGATTACATATATTTAGAAGTCGCCATAAGCTTTTTTCCAGTCTAAGCATGTCAATGAGTCTTGCGTACACGCTACCAGCAAGCTTGGCTTTTTAAAGCGCAACTTTAAATGGGCGCCTATCGAAGTCAGACTTCTTGCTTTGAAATTTTTCATTTCACTCAAAGAAGAATATGGAAGCGTTGCATACGACCAATTTTACATAAAAACAGAAAAATACGGTGGAAATGGTGCAAAAACATGTCGTCTCTAAATGCGAAGTTGTCTGTGTTTTGTTGTAATCATGGCTGTCTATAGGCAGGTAATGTCTTTCATCTGTTTGCGTAAAGAGAAATTTAGATGTTCTCTCCTGCTTGTTTTTTTTTATATGGCCAATAGAAGATTTGCAATAGAGTGATATATATATATATATATATATATATATATATATATATATATATATATATATATATATATATATATATATATATATATATATATATATATATATATATATATATATATATATATATATATATATATTTTGTCACGGGGTCGTGACATGTTCAAGATGAAACTCCTTATTTTTCGAGAATAAACTCAGCTGTTCGCGTTTGCGCGCTCAAGCCCAACAGATGATCCTAAACTAATCTCGAATGTTCCCAGACATTCTGGCGCGGTTCGCACAAGGCAGCAGCTACACGTGCTATGGGCCAGTAACAGAAAACATAGAAAGAAAAGAGCGTGTGTGGCAACATAAAGGAGCCAAGTCCACAATAAGCGGCCTAACTGTGAAACACGCAGTTGGCTTGATACTGACACCATGGACGTGCCTGCACGCACAACTTTTTTGTCACTGCGCTCGTCTCACCAAAATACCCCCAAAACCAGTTCGCAGATAAAGTGTATATAGCCAGTTATCGCCGGTATTCCGTTGTAAAACTTGGATTGGGCTCTAACAGGTGTGTCACACAGTAATTGGCTCATTTTGGTTGAAACATTTTATTTGGCCTTGAAAGAGCTTCGCAATGAAAGCCTGCCTGAACGATATGGCAATCTCTGACGACAGAGTACACATCATCAATATGCTTCAGTCGGTAACGTCCTACGTTGCATGGGCGTCATGGAGTGCTGGGCAAAGATACTTTTCGAAATGTATCGCAGTACGATAAAAGATAGTCGCGCAAGAAGTATTTGAGATACGGATACAAGTACTACGGCAATAATTGTATCAGAGTCGATGCTGCCCAATGGTGTATTAAGATGCTTCGATAGATTAGCGAATTTCTTATTGTAGATCTGTATAATGTAGTAGCAAACGCATATGCACGAAAATATTTGCCTAAGGATTTCTTAAGTGCGACCAAATTTGTTTAATTTGAATTAAATGTCTGTCAGTATCTTAAAAGTGTTGTCTTTCTTGCTCAAGGTATACTAGTTCGTTCCGAAACAACTTATTAGGATTGCTTTGGCTGCTTAACATGACGGCTGAAGGGGATGCTTGAGCGTGTTGGTACGACAGAGCGGAAAGAGAACAGCGCAAGAAAGACGGAGCACCAGAAAAAGGTAGGCACAAACAACAGTGCTGACTTACAACAAATCTTTATTTGTCAAACACCGCGCAATATATAGTTTGGAATTATTCTTTAATGCCAAGGCGCACAAAGTTGACTGTCCTTTCCGCGTAATAGTTTCTGAGGCTGACACGTGGCAAAATTCGTTAGCACAATTTCTTCAGAGTATATTAAAAGTGTTCGTCATTGAGGATCCTTTCCTTGCCAAGAGTTCACGTGGCGTTATTGCGTTTTAGAAAGATATTCACTTTGCTAGCTACCAGGCATGATCGGTTGATATTAAGGATCTATATTATTCTTTGCCACATAATGAGCTTCTTCTTTGCATACGTGATTGCATTGGCAGTTTTGCTTATCAGAACATGACAGGCATTTCTGTAGAGCAGGGCTCTACAGAAATGCCTGTCACACACATGACTGTATGTGGTTACCAGACTTGTACACGAGTTTCTTGGTGACGCATGCTTTCCGGCGTTACGCTGCTTGGGTCATCGCCATGTTCGGAAGCACCTACTTCAACGAACGATTGTTCTCCTTGCTGAAGGCGAACAAGGATGGCCGAGGATGAACACCTCCGATCGACTCTGAGGATCGTCTGCGTACGAGAAGTTAATGCAGACACCTCTTTTCTAGTCGCAGCTAAGCGTATACAGGAATCAGGCCAGTGTGTTTTGTACTTTAACAGTTGCGACTTTTCTAAATAGTACTCGCATTATTTTCTCGCCTATTGAGATTATTAACGCTGTGTTCGTTTTAAGCAACGTAGACGTGATTGCTCTCAAGCATTTTCTTCCGTGAGGCACTCCATGTGGTCACCACGCGTTGAAACATTACCGTAGAACAAAAAAGTATATATTTCAGAAGCGACGCCCAGATTTTAGTCATTCTGGCGGTTGGTATCGACTTTTTTTTTTCTCAAATGCTGACGTGAAATGGCCTTCAGAAATCGCCCATATATGAGATGTGGGAAACGCCTTCTTTGAAATGGCAACGCTAGCTAACATCTGGCTGAAACTGCTCCCCCCCCCCCTTTTTTTTCTATCCTTCTTCACAGCCTCGGCCCTTGCGGGACCAAATTTCGTCACTGCGGTTCGCTAGCCGAGGGGAGTTTGAGACCCTCGCTATAGCGACATCGAAATATGGGCGAAATATCTCCGCTGCTCTAAAGTGCGCGAATCAGCATCGCTGTTAAAAATCAAGACCTCTTTCTCAAAGAACGATGCTTGGACGCTAAGCATTCTCCAATGAAAACTGAATCAAAGTCCAGAGCCAACGGCCACTCAACGAACCCAAGAAATGCCGATCGAGCCGATGCGATGCATATGCGATTTGACTGCGTGTTTAGGATTGTATTTTACAGCCGAGCTGTTACGCTCGAGGTTTGCCGTGTGTTGCAGACAGAAAATTATCATCATCATGACGCGGTCTTCTGCTTCGCTCCCAGAACACGCGCGCCGATTTGTCCGGCGCGGGATGCGATAAATATGATGGGTGAGAGAACGAGCACACAGAGATAAAGAGAGAGAAAACGACAGAAATTCTAGACGAAAAAATTTCTTGGCGAGGTGAGATTCAAACCCGCGCGCCCACTATTCGAAGGCTAGCGTCGTAATCACTCGGCTATCCAGGCACGCTAGCAGAGATAGCATAGCCTTCTATAGCATAGTATAGCAAGGGGGTGGGAAAGGAAATTGAGGGTGAGGAGAAGGGAGAAAGAGTAAAGCATAGCATAGAAAGATAGAGAAATGGAGGAAAAGAAAGGGAAGAACGAGAGAGAGAGAGAAAAAAGAGATAAAGAATAGAGAGAGAGAGAGAATGATATATAGAAAGAAACAGGAAGCGGAAAAGAGAGAGAAGAAAGCTGTTTAAGCTCGGAGTAAGGCCGGTGTCGTAGACAGAAAACTCCGCGGGTATGCGCCTCAGAAAGCGGATATGTGCGCCAAGCAGGTCCTAACATAGCATAGCCATGCATGGCATAGTGTAGCGAGGGGATGGGAAAGGGAAGGGAGGGTTAGGAGGAAGGAAAGGAGGAAAGAGATAAAGAAAGAAAGAAAGAAAGAAAGAAAGGAAGAAAGAAAGAAAGAAAGAAAGATGAAACTCGCCAGGTGGTGGCGCTTGCTTGACTGTGCACTGAGTTTTCACAGGCGTGGAACTGGCTTTAATATTTTTGAACGAGTTGGATGAAGACACATTTCATTAGGTAGCATAGCCTTTATTTTAGATGACGCAGCCGTTCATTACACGCACGTACTCACACTTTCAAGGGAAGCTATTTCTTGTATTAGTAAGTTACTTTTTCACGATACCAAAAACACCGCCTTTTCCGCTAAAAGGCGCTTGGTAAGCGAGAAAACGCGCGATAAGAAAATGCGGGTGCCGCCTAGAAAGAAGTTTTCGCACCAGCCGCCGTGACGTCACATGTTTTGACGGCGTCTACTAGGAGCTACTACGTAGTTCCTAATCGGTAAATATGAAGCATATTGTCTGTCTTCTGAGCGATCCAGATGCTTAACGTAGCACGTGTCAAGAAATTTCGTTGAGCCAGTGTGGCCCAAATACGAAAAAGCACATTGAAATCCCTAACGTCACTATCGGAGATTTCGCCGGGAAATTTCAAAGTGAAACTTTCGATATTGATTGTCTCATCTATTAATAGGTCTATGGTGGTGTAATAAACTACGCTAGCGTTTTGAAAGTGTAATTTATCAGTGTAATTTAATTCAGTGTTTCACTTTAGTATCGCTTTCACGGACGACTCCACACTTGCATGCACACTATTGCCTCGTGATCGCTGTGGTAGACGGTCAGAGGCTCTACCATCGTAAAGTGGCCAGCTCCCAAAGAGGTCAAAGGCACCTTCAGTACCGGGAACGGTTACGCGTACCCTCCGATGCCCGAAAGTCTACCCAAACTGAACGCCGTGGAGGAGCGACTGGTTGCGCCTCGTTCATGTGCATCCGGTGCCCGACTTACAGTCGAGGTCAGTACGGCATCAAGGGACGGATCGCCCATCGCTCACACGCAGATGAACGCACATGAACGACAGTCGAGGCGCAACAAGTCGCTCCTCCACGGCGTTCAGCTTGGGTAGACTTTCAGGCATCGGAGGGTACACGTAACCGTTCCCGGTATTGGAGGTAGGTAGCTTGCCGCACTCCAAGGCATCCTTGCACGTGCCACTCACTCGAACCTCAGCTGGATCGCCGAGACCCATGATGGTCACGCCTTGCCGCGCTGATCGTCCGAGCCAGCCAGCGAGGACACCAGATTGTCTACCCAGAGTGGATCGCAAACGTTGCGCGTATATACTGCAGATATATACAGTTGGTCTAGGTAGCTTGGCGTTGCAGTTCTTATCGGCACAACTGCCAATGTAAAATGCAGTGTTCTACGATACGTATGTCGTGCGCCATTGTTCTACCGTGTGGGCAGATAGTTCCATTGTGCAAGTTGGTTTTCCTGCAGTGCGTTTTCAGCGCTCACGGACGAATCTGTGAGGCATAGAAAGTAGGGGTGTGCGAATAGTGAATTTTGGAACCGAATCGAATACGAATCGAATAGTGATGACACCGAATCGAATACGAATACTAATTGAATACTTTTCGAATAGTTTTCGAATAGTAAGACAACCATTCTCAAAACGGTCCTACAACTCCGCAGCGTTTTTTTTTTTCTTTTTTTGAAAGAAATATTCACGAACTTTCACCAAAGAGCGTTGCGCTTACTTTTAACTGACTCAAAATACCACAGTTATGAAATCTGAGGTAAGCTCGTATACAGCAGCGACCACAACCTTCGAAATATTTTCTAACTGTAGGTTGAAATAAAGCAGTGACTGCAGATGCTTTGTCGCCTGCTTTTAAATAAAACTGAGACATAAAATCTAAACAATTTTGAACCGAAGACTACGCATACAGCTAAGGCGGTAATGAAACACATAAACCTGCCATCGCAACGTGGTCCTCGGCACTGAAGGCATTTAGACATCGGTGTTGAAAGCTGTATCTGCAAGAACAATTTACGCAAACAACCCTTCCATCTATTGCTATTCATGAAGCTGAATGCAGGTGCACCTTCAGTTCTTACAAGATGACGACAGGAACTGATTAATGCGATGCAGAGGCAGCATAGTAAAAACTGAGCGAGTATGGAGCTTTCATAAAAAAAAAAAACGCCTTCATCCGGTAATCAATATAGCGTCGGTAGTTTCGTAAAAGCTTGGGCTGCATGCATACTGGTAATTTAGTGATTAAAAGAAGAAAAATGGCCTTTAACTATTCCAAAGTATCATTGTTTTGGGGTTCTCCCGTCGGCGCTAATTATTCGAAAACTATTCGAAAATATTCGGTATTTCGAGCATGTACTATTCGATTCGAGTACCGAATCGAATAGAATGCTATTCGATTCGTTATTCGAAATTTTCGAATATTCGCACACCCCTAATAGAAAGCTTTGCTTTAAAACGTAGCGCCACTTATGGTTCTTGCAACCGGTGATACAGGATGTTTTCGACGTGGAACACCGAGGCATCTTTGAAACTGTAAGCGTACATTTTTGTTGCTCGGTAAAGTCGCTCTCGTCGTTCGGCTCGGGGGCCGATGGAATCGTGAAAACGGCTCGGCTCTTCGAGGGATGCTTGCATCTTGGCACAAACAACTTCCTGCGCACTCGGCGCGTTTCAACACGCACGTCCGGCTCGCATGCTGGCGGCATTCAAGAAAATTCGCGCACCGGAGGAGTCTCTTCCATCGTCATTCGCGATCCGCTCGCAAGTTTCTCGGCGAACATAAAACGAACAGTGCGTTCATCGCACTGTTCGTTCGCTCACTGGTGCGCTCATCGAGCAGTACTGTCACGTCTTTCCTTTTTGCTTGCTCCTCATTCGGCGATACGCTTTCTGTCTTTGTCTCTCCATCCGCGTGGTGCAAGGTCGGGTCGGGCCAGATCTCCTTGGGAATTCTCGACCGTCCCTTGCCTCGTGCCGATATCACTGCTGTCGGCGAACGGGGCTTTTTGCGGTGACTTATGACAAAGTTCCGAGAAGAAAGAACTGATTGTTATTCATTTGGCGCCCTCAATTTTTCGCTTCCTCGCATAGTGCGTCTGCCAGGCACAGAACTCGCGCACTGTTCACTTTCCGAGCATTTTCAACATCGATGGATGGATGGATTGAAAAACTTCATTACGGTCCCTCGGAACGCGAGAAACATTTTTTTTTGCGGTTTTAGTGTCGTGCAGTGATGTGTTCTGTAGGAAATTAAAATCATGGCGGAGAAAAGTGTAATCCTTGGGACGCATTGGCTGTTTCAGAGATCCGTCGTTCCATTTTTATTCTATTTATTATATTTTCTTGGCTGGCTAAATTCGTACAGATGATGTACAATGGTCCTGGCGCGCCAGGAAATTTGTTTTTTTCCAACATTGTTATTGTTAGATATGTTATTGTCATAGTGCGGCGCATCGTACGTGCTATTAAATCATGACATAACATATTTGATTCGTAATGGTTTGTAAAAAAATTCCTTGCCGTGAAAAAAGAAAACAACGAAGACAAAAAACAAAGAGAAGTTTTCGTGTGGCTAACAGCGGTGCAATATAAAACACATAAAAGAAACAGAACACAATTTTTTACCAGAGATAACTTTTTACCAGAGGCTACCAGATACTTTAACAGAGATAACTTCTTTACAAATACGGGCGAAAGATTTTTTTTCCTTTTCCTCCCTTCTTTAACGTACAAGTTGTCTTTATATGTTAAACAGGTGAGAATGATTCAGTTGCTTATATATAAAAAAATGATGTGATGGCATATGGTGAAAAGTTTTGCTGCGAGTGGAGAAAATGAGCATAATCGTATCCAGTTTTTATGCGAGATACTCCCATAGTAGGGATGAGCTAGATCGGAGTGAATATATGCGGAATTTTACACCTCTGCGTAGACTTCTAACAAAGATAAAAGTACTGACACATACAGTCGGTGAACTGGTAAAGAAATTCATCCTGTAGTAATAATATACACGAGCACGCTCGAGAAAGATAGACTCGGGATTCATCGCTACCATCGATATGCGCGCAGTTATTTTAATTTATTTAGTTTTTCTTTATTTGTTGCTAAATTTTGCTGAGCCACGCTCGCATTGAGCATTTGCCTATGGAGAATTCTTTTTTTTTTTTTTGGTTCATGTGTGAGTAAAAAGCGTCTCCATCCTCGAAATATTCGCAGTTCAAATGCCGGAAACAAGGAGATGAGATTGCCTAGCGCCGTCTGCTTTATGCGGATGGTTTGGATTCGAGTCATGATTGTTTCAATCGCATAGGAGACGGCGCTAGCGATTTCGGACAGGCTCGATCTCTTTGCTGATTGAGTGTTGGGTTTTTTTGTTCCACCACTGAAAGTGGAACGAGCAGATTTCTGTCGAAATAGCAGCCCATAGAATGAAGCACTGATATTAAAAGTATAAATGACGTCAAAAATGTTGGGTGTGAGGCCGGCACATTTTCCTCATTCTGCCGTACTGAGATCGTCATCACGCAAGTGGCGCATTCGTGGTGCTTCTGTCTCCTCCGTCTGTTTGACTATTACACAGCATGTCACGAGTTTAAAATAAAAGTTCACTCGTGCATATTAGAGAAAAAAGTTTAAAGCATTCTAATTACAATTACTGTAGTCAAAATTGTATTTTATTATAGTTACGAATCAGTGCCTCACGAAAGTGACTGAAGAATGCTAAAAGAAAATCACTTACATTTACGTTACTTCTCTTTTAATTTTATGCGACGAGCATATATTTGCTTACTCACAACAGAACAGTGGTTTCTAACTCGGTTCCAGCGAAATGGCTCACGAGACCTTTTTGTTGGGCGATTTGGTGCACGTTGATATTTGCTTTGTGTTCTCTCGCGCCTTGAAGCAAATAGGAGTGGCTCACACTTGGAAAAAAATCCCACAGTAAAGCACTGCTGCGCATCGTACCAGGGACCTCGCGCAAAAGAACCGAGTCTCTTAAGAATTACTCTAGGTTAGCAGTTATTATAAAGCATAGCCACATGCGTGAGGCGCTCGTAAAAAAATAGACAAAAGTACAGCTGTAGCGCCTCGTAGCGATTCTCATAAAGCGTGCAGGCGAGCACCTCTGCGTCACACACTTCCATCACGCAATGAACTTTCGCTAATGTCGTACAAGAAAGGCTGCGAAGGAAAAAGGAAAAGTAAAGCCATATATCGCGAATGCGATGCGGACAATAGGGTGGCCTCCTCTTGGGACGAGGAAGCAAATACCGTTAGAACATGGGCACGCTTGTAGCCACGACTGCTTACGTGCTCGCGTCGAATACGAAGGCGGCGTATCGAGGAACGTGAGAATGAAGTAACTGATTACATTAAACATGTTACAAAAGTATTAGTGACCAATGCCAATCGATTACAAAAACACACAAAAATTGTTATTGATAACAAGTAATCGGTTACCTATGAGTGTGAGCAAAAGACAACAAATAGGTATTTGCGTACAATTTCGATTTATATTACACTGACTGACGGTTTCATCGTAGGTTAAGGAAATACACCGCATTTGTGTGTATCAACCAATGTGCATGAACGAGCAATTGGCAGTGTTTTCGCAATTGATTCGCTACGGGCAAATATAAAGACTCCTGTCACGTGACCTAACGCCGTCTTCGCAAGCGGTCACGCGTGACGGCAGCCACGTTTCTCTCAGCTCCGCCAGCCGGAGCCGTCGTCGTGCGCATGACCTGCGGTGGCCGCCGCTAGGGGGCGCACATTGTTCGCACATTGTTCGGATGAGATCCGTTAGGGTGTCAATTTCTTTACTACGAGCCGAGAGTGGGCTGCAGCCGTTCCCGTCGGACAGCGCGGCCGCCAACGCTGCTGGAGCGAGAAGCTCGGAATTTCTCGGCCTTCCCGCCAGCAGGGGGCTGCGACGGCAAAGATTTTCCTTCGTGTCAGGACAGCGGTCAGGGCCAATGGGGGTCCCTGACTAGGGACTCCACCTGGTATTGTAAGGGAGTTCACCCACTAGGGGCTGGTTTCCCGAACAACCTCTCTGCTTATAACAGCTTAATAAATGTTTACTATTACTACTACTACGACTACTTCCGTTTCTGGTTTAGAAAGCGTAGCCTGGAGACAACCAGTCTCGAACAAAGAAACTGCGCACCATTGTTTTGTTAGATTACCCTCGGCTTCGCGACCCTCAGAGGAATGCAAAGACCAAATGAGCGAGTATGTCTCGTCCCGTGCGAGATCACCATTCAGGTTTGACTGTCTCGATAGACAAAAAATGCGTTGGCGTGCCTTTGCCGCCATTGGGCGCAAAGGGAAGAGTTATTTCTGGCCTAGTTGCTACAGCTGAGAGTCTCACGGTGAGACAAGATACATGCGTCTTTCTTTCTTTTTTTTTTTTTAATTCGGACGGGTTTGCGGCGAGACACATGAAGAATAAATGCGGGGTAAATAAGGACTTCTAGCTGGGCCTCTTGCGTACTGCCAGACGCGAAACGAAATAAGTGTGAGGAACAATGCTCCCGACTGTTAACCGATGCTTCAGGAGAGTAATGAAGAGAACATTGCTAACGTGATACACAACGTGACAATAACTAAACGACTGCGACGTGCTACTAAAGAAGAAAAAAAAAAGGCCGATAATATCCAGAAGAATAACGGAGCTTGACAGACATGCAGACTCAAACGACCAACGTACCATCAAAGAACAAAGCGACCGCGACTGCGTTACCATTGTGCGCCCTCCGCGTTCACCGTTCTGTTTGCTCTTCCCGAGTTGGTTCATAAGTGCCCGCCTCGTTAAACGCCCGGAAGCGGGTCACGTGAGAAGCTCTCTCTGCGATGACTTGCACGAGGAGCGTTGTGGCATGTAGAGACCGCTGCTCGTTCACTGCACTACTGCAGTTTTGCTTTGCAGCTAAGCAGCGATGTGTGCAGTCGCAACGCTGTTCTCGTGCGCCGCGGCACTTGCCACTCAGACATCGTGGGAAGAAGAGAGAAAAATGTCCCCCATTGTAAATTTCTCGCTAAAACCAGTGCTCTCGACTGGAAAGAATAGAACCACTTTGTCATCCAGTAAACGTAAACATTTAACTAAATCCGTTCGAGCTGCGTCTTACCGCTCCGTACTTGAATCTATCCTTGCTTGCGGCACCCGAGAACACGTGCTTACAGCTTCAAACGAATAGGTTTGAAAAGAAGTGATCGTGAAGAGCAGTTGATCATTGACGTAAAAGACAGCAAACGTGCATGACCACTTCGTGAAGCTTGTAACACGCAAGCAACGGCTGCCCAGCAACCACTTGCTCTGCGCGCCACTTTTTCTAGCCGGTGCACGGGTAGTGCTTACCTACACGCATGTGACAGTGCGCATGTGTAATTCCGAACAGAATGAGATCAGTTATTATGGTCATCTAACAGTTGGAGCAGTACGGTGAATAAGACAGAGATGTTTAATGAGATCCAAAGAATTCTACCGGCGTGGCGCTTACACGCTCCACGGTATCGGGATCGGGGACAACGTGAAAAAAAAAATAAAATATGTGATTACGGTACGCACAAGTGAGACAGAGGCGATCGCATTGATATGAACAGGTTAGAGCCGGTTAGTTAGGATAGTTACTTGAATGATTATTGACGAAACTACATTAAAAGCTTAACCTGGCCTTGAACACAAATCTCCAGCATGCTTCCATGATGACGGCGGGATTACGAGCGTGAAATGACAGCAGTTATATCCGGATGCCACATGCTGGCACAGCTCACAACGGCACAAGCGAAGTTCATCGCCACGCCAATCGGACGCCCGTAGTCGTTCTTCGCGGTTAGTCAGAATTACTGCTTGCGCCTCCGCCATATCTCTGTTTCGGAAATGCAACCAGTAGGCAGTGAAACGTCCACTGGACAGGTCGTGCTCTCACGAGGTTTGCTTTTCTCCCTCCAGCTAACGGGAGAAGCGCACGCGTGAGGAATGCCTGCCTGCATAGGACGCAGCCATTGGGCGAGCGGGGCCCGACCTTGGACGCTCCTTCTCTCCCTGGACACACACAATAACACGGATCCGGCAGCTGACCCGTTCCTGCTGGCTCCTCGGCGTGTGTATTCAAAAGCGTCGCTTTTATACACAGCTGGCCGCCGGGGTCGGTCACGCACAATCGCGCCAAGTCACGCCGAAACGGCGAGATGCCGCCTTCTTGCGAGGTGTCAGTGTGGCGCGGTGGCGCTGAAATTCGCCGAACCATACTCTATGGTCAAACGGCGAACACTTGGCATAGGGTTGCGGTGTGCTAGGCACGCGAATGCCTTGTTTCCGCACTGTCACTCGGACAGCTGTTTACGATCTAGTCGGGAGGAACGAGCGATTTCTGTACACGGCCCACACAGGGCAGAACGGGCGTCATTCTTTATACCTGTGTCAGGTTGCGCCTACCAGTTCGACATCTGTCCTTTGTGCCATGTCTGAGGTATTGAACACGAAATACTGAAGCAGGTAAACATGCGTAATGAGCGGCAAGGATGGTTCCTGCACGATCATTGCGTACAATATTCCAAACAACAAAAAGCAATGCTACTACTCTTTTTTTTTATTTCCTCTAAGTGTAATGACGTTGGTCTCCAATATGGCGGCATAATGTATAGAAGGAGGCGTGCTTTCCACGAAGTTGTCGAGCCCACAGCCATTTTCGATTCTTCGACGATAACGTTCCTAAAAGCTCCACATGAAACGGTACCCCGTTAATAGCCGCTCGCTGACTTGGTGGCTCCCTGACCTGAGCAGGAGGCGCGTCGGCAAGCCTCTCCGCGACCTGAACATTCTGAGGAGCCTGGCGAGAGAAGGCCCACGCGCTGGAGGGGACCGTTTTTCGAACTGGGCGACACGCATGCGTGAACCCGCATGGAATGAAGATTCCAACGTGGTCACGCGTCGATGCTCTCGCTCAGCCCCGGAAGGAAACGGCGCACGCGTTTATTTTACGGGCCTAGACAGACGAATTAACTGCAACGCTAATAACGACTCGTCATATATTTATTACGAGAGGCGGGTGCTCGCCGTCGGCGCGACTGTGCCGTTCCGCGTACACACACACACACACACACACACACACACACACATATATATATATATATATATATATATATATATATATATATATATATATAATCCACAGAGAAAAATAGTCCAGCAGAAAATTTTTCCAAAGCGCGCGAGCGGGGATTCGAACGTGCGAACCGTCGCTCCGCAGCGCGACGCGTTAAGCAACTCGGCCAAAAAGGCGTACATGCTCCAGAGTGCTAGTGGCGAGCTATTTATAGACACAATTTACTTTTAGTGGTACCCAAACCAGTGTTGTACACGTTCCTCTAAAACAGGAACGAAGGCTCGTTCCTCGTTCCTTCCCAACCTTGGATCGAGTTCCCGTTACAAGTTCCGTCAATGCGAAAGGAACGCGTTCCAGTTACTTTTCGAAAATTGGAACGTGTTACTTTTATGTTACATTTCAATATTTAATCGAAATATAGCGCAGGATAACCCTGAGGCGAAATAAGGGGAGCAATTTAAAGCTAACATTGAGCTACATATATTTTACGAATTTGACATCGCCGGCAGTAGGTTATATGTATATAAAATTAATCTAAAGAAACGCTCCTATACCAACTTTTTTATAGAGCACCGGCCACACTACAGACATGTCTAACTGTAACTGTCGTGCTCGTCTATTAGAAATGCAACAGATGGGGCACTTTCCACGTCGGTCTTGAAATGCGCCGTCATAATACCGCGCATCAGATATTCAGATAACAATTCCCACACATGCACCAATATAAATGTTTATTGCGCAGGAAACCACACACACTAAAAAACAACACATAGGCGTTTAATGAGTGCTGATTCAATACCGCAGTGGGAGTAGAAAATAATGTCCAGGATACATATTCGCAACTTAGACCCTTGTTCGCCCTCAGCAAGAGTCGCATCTCGATGTCGGTATCCAACTGAGGAGCCAAGGGGTAGAACTAAAGTATAACCATTCATGCGCAGTAGGAGGCCACCGGTGGTTAAGGCCACCGGCGGGATTTCGGTGGTTAAGCACGTAGTTGCTTCACTCATTTTCTGCGGCCTCTGGCGTTGTGATTGGATCATCTGTCCCATGCGCGTCAAACACCAGGTTCGCGACGATGATTCACACATTCGAAAACTCCGCGGAACCACGCGTAAGCGCCTCGACTACTGTAAGTCTTCTTCCCCACTTTTCCCTATGCCGACAAGGCCATGGGGACGCGCAGCAGAACCGCCCGAAGACGCGACCCCCCCCACACACACACACACAAAAGCTACAGTTGGCCGAACAAAAAAGTCACCGAGGTAAAAAAAACTGAGGGCTCTTTCCTGGCAGCAGCCTTACAAAGAGGTTTCATGATTCTCGAATGTTGAGAGTTCTCCAAGGTGTGTCTACACTCAAGACCAGTCCGTGATTGCTGTCCGACTGGCTCAGACAAAAAGAAAAAAAAATTTGCCGTTTCTCCCGCGCGTGGTCGGTCTTCACATCGCGCGCTTCCCTGCGCCCTGAAAACTAGGATGCAGCATAGTCAAGTGACAGGCGAGCTGTAGATTATTGCACCTCAGGCGGTCGCCCATCCAGCCTGTTCTGCATGATGTACTGCGTGCGGGCGCCTGTTCAATGCCGAGGGACGTTTACAGAAGGAACACCGTTCCCTATGCCGTTCCTACGTAAACGTAACGAGTTACCGTTACAGTTCCACCGTTCCTCAATGGAACGGTGGCGTTCCTCCGTTCCTCCAAAAAGGAACTAGTTCCTGGAACGTCGTTCCTTGGAACGCCGTTCCGTACAACACTGACCCAAACCTCTGAGGTGCTTCGGCGTGGCTTGTTCACTGCCATCCGTGAGATGGCGAAAAGGGCCAAAGTGCACGCTTTCAACGGCGTCACCCCGTTCGTCTTTGGCCGGAGTTGGGCAGCGCGCCTTCGGTACTGTACGTTGACCTACACGGTGTGGTCGCCCGTGCTCGCGCTCTTATCTCATAATCCCCTTATGAGATAAGATGACTCCTAGCTTCGTACGTGTTGTGCTTTTGCTCGCTGCAGCAGCCGTGTTTTCTAAAGGAATGAGCTGCTTGCCTTTCTTTGTTGCTATCGCATTCGTTGCTTCGCCCTTGCACCGAAACTTTCTTTTTTTATCATGCTGGTGTGCATCCCGACAGGTCTCGTTCAAGATGTCGCGGGTGTGATGTCCATTTTCCAAACATGTATGAAACCGTTGAGGCTCACAAACGTATTGCCAGATTGTAATTTCATCCGGTCCCTAGACATTTTTTTTTTTGCTTCGCATGTCTTTTTTTTTTTTTGCTTCGCATGTCTGTAGGCCATATAGCCAAGGGGATCGAAATCGCTCTTACTCTTTTCCGCAGCGCAATCGAAATTCGTCAAAAAACGACAGGCCTGCGCGGAAAGCGCAGCACACTCACAGCGAAAGCTCGAAGAACGGCAGTTATAGAGCCCGTTGTAAGATATCTTGGGGCTAGTAATACAAGCACGCTTGCAAGGTACCCAGACGCCATAAATAATAATTTTTGTGAAGTTGGGAAGCACCCATTCGTCATTCTGCGGTGAAGCCAGGTCCCCGCTACACATCTGTAAGGCATCATGTGCACTTTGTTGATGCGGCGGCTGATGACGATGAAAAACTATTACTGAGCCCTTTGTAATGGGTCGGAAGCGTTAAACGGCCCACTAGTTCAGCAATTGGCATTATATGACGGCCGGTCGTTATTTCACTCTCCCGCCACGCTATATAACATATGTTAACGTGAGAAAGAGAGAGAGAGAGAGCGGGGGAAATAACTTTACTGAGAGCCTGAGTAAATGGATCATGGGGGCCTTATGGGCTTGCTCGGCAACCAATACAAGTGCACTTGCGAGATTACCCACAACGCTAGAAATGACTATGATGATGATGCAAACTTTATTTGGGTCTACAGAAGACGACTTTTGTGAAGTAGGGAAGCAGCCACTATGCCATTTTTTGTCATTCTGCAGAGAAGCGTGGTACCCGCTAAACAGGGGCGTAGCAAGAGGGGGGAGGGGTGGTTGGGGGGGTTCAAACCCCCCGAAATTTTTCAGTTTTGCTTGCGTATATATACACGCACATATACAAACACACGCACGAACATACATAAAGAATGGTAAAGCCCCCCCCCCCCTCCCCCCGATAAAAATATCTGGCTACGCCCCTGCCGTGTAAGACATTATGTGCATTTTGTTGATGCTGTGCCTGATGATGAAGATTTATGGCATAACCCTTTGTAAGGGGTTGGAAGCATTCAACAACCCACTCGTTGCGCAGTTCGCATTGTGTGACGCCTGATTGTTATTTTACTCTTCTACGACGCATTACATATGTTAATGTGGTTCCTTCCTCATATAAAGCCTTCATAGGGCCTTTTGCAACGGAGTTTCAAGCACCGGCATGGCTCTGTGGTGAAACACTGGGCTCCCACGCAAAGGGCCCAGGTTCGAACCTCGTTCCTTCCTGGATATTATTTCTTAGTTTTTTTTTTCTTATTTCGTGCGATAGCAGTTACGGACACCGGCGGCGGCGGACAACTACGGCGCCAAAAACAGCCGTTGTTGTGATCTCGTAACAGCTTTCGCTGTAAAAAGGCATTACACCACTATGTTTCGCGAATGCCCTGGCGAAATCATGTAGCCACGCTGCTCAAGTTAGTTGCAGTGCGCGGTCTATTCGCATTTTAAATTCTGCTTATCCCACGCGGTTGCTATCCTCTGTCGCACGAGGAATATTTAAGTGTAAAAAGCAAAGTTTACGGGGCACACGACCGCAAGAAGTGCATAAGAGGAATGCGACCGTCATTCCGTGCGGTTTCGCATGCATCACTCGTGTTGACGCCGCCTTCGCGTTTGATCAGGCACCTAAGGTCTTAATGAACAGCGTGAGCATGCGCTTGTCCCCGTACTTGTTGTGAACGTGTCCTTGTTTGCGCAAGCTGTTACTTTCAAGTATGCTTAACACAGCAACGAGTTCTACTAGAGGTGCAGAAAGCTTGCAATGCCTCTGATCACGGAGGCAGTGCAAAACCACGTTAGTTGCAGAAAACTTTGAGAGGGTGGGACAACTGACTGCGAAGAAAAAGAAGAAGCAAGATGGCCTTCGAGTCATCTCTGCATAAAGGACCCCGTGAGTTTTTTTCTAAATGCGATTTAGTCACCGAGAAACGGTGCGGCTTTCACAAAATGAAATACACAAAAGATGGCCGAGACAGAATTGCGAAAAAATTTGTATGAATGAATAATAACTGTTGGAATACTTCTAGGTTTCAGAAAAGCACTTGATTTCGTTAAAAATAACGTATTGCTAATGAAATTGGAAAGAAATTCTGCTGGGTTTTACCGAGTTTAATAAAGAGCTGCTTAACAAATTTCCATTAGTTTGCAGAAAGGGACGGGAGTTGTGAGGCATGAAGTGCTTCAAAGATATATGCTTTGGCACCTTTTAGTTATGGTGCTCATTGAGTTCCTTTATATGCACCCTGTTCACAACACTTAGTCTTGCGTGCAGATGACGCTAACATTTTAATCTCGAGCGACAATAGCTGCAGCCTCGAGGGTCCGCTGGACTAACATGAGCCATTGGGTAAATTCGAACCGGTTTCGGTTAAATGGTTTGAATGTAAATGACAATAGCAATATTTACCCGGGGGTTTCGCGCGTCACACCCCCGACATCATTACGAAGCACCCTGTAGCTCGGGGCTCTGGATTAATTTCGACCGCCCGGGGTTTCGACCGCCCGGGCTTTCGAATGTGAGGTATGGTTTCTTTATTTTTTAAAGGAATATTCCTGCTATTCGCATACTAGGACAGCTTGCAGAACGTGTTACTTATTGCTTATGCAGACGCGAATATTCCACGCCCTATTTCATTCGATCGAAGATACTTCCTTTTCAACTGTAATGCGTCTTAAGAACGCTTTGCCTGTTCCTACACAAATGCACAAGTAACCCTAACGCATCTACGCTTATATAAGGAAGGCTTGCAAATTCACAGAAATCCGGCATATTGTACGAGTGCGCGTCAGTGGCCCGGGGCCTTCATCGGGCCAATAATTTGGTCCGAGTGACCCCGCAATATTGAGAAAAATATCTGAATAACGAACCAACGAACCAACGAACAAACGAATGAGTGAACGAATGAATGAACTGATCAGAGTAAATACCGGTAATACGGAGCAGTCATCTACACAGAAAGGACCAGCAGTAAAAGTTGTGGCAACAATAGACCGCACAAACGAGAAATAATGCATACAGCTGGGCTAGTTGGTACTGAGTGAATGCTTAATTCACAATATACTAGCGAACACGCGTAAATACTACACAGAAAGACACAGGACAACCGCTAGTTGTCCTACACAGAAAGACACTGCGGTTGTCCTGTGCCTTTCTGTGGAGCCTGTGCGTGTTCAGGAAAAATAATCTTTTCTTTGTTTTGCAATATTCATACGTGAACTTCCATTTCTTTGTACTCCATGTTACGTACTGCAGAAAGCGAAAAAATAATTTCCATTTCCAAGTTTAAATAAAGAGTTAAGATAACGTTGTGTGTCATAAGCGATATCAGGGTGAGAATACGAGTTGTTTTCGCGGCTGCGCAATTAGACGAGGACAGAAGAAAAGGAGGATCACGAGCGCTGAATCACAACTGCGTTCACTTGAGAAAACAACCACAGCCGAACTGGCTACAGCAAAGCAACCGTGATTAGGGTGACAAATCAATACACGTGTTAAAAGCACGTGCTTCATAACGAACGAAAACATCAAAAGACAGGAAAAAACATACTAGTCCGAAAAAAGTTATTCGATGATAATGTACCGAGGTAAACTGTCATTCAGGAACCGCAACTCCTTCTTGCAGCAGGTTCCTTTGTCCTCGTCTATTTAGCCCTGTAGCCTGTCAATTACGAAGTACCACCAACGTGTACAAGTTCACCTTCTCGTACCAAATGAAAGCGAATGAGGCTCCTCTCTTCCGCGTGTTCTTTCGTGAGCCTTCTTCTTTCGCACCATGAAAACCAAGCTTCCCATTTTCATCATAGAGTATCACGAGGGTGCTTGAAAACGCAATCCATAGCAAATTTTGGATACCACCACCTAATTCTTTAGCAAGACTACAGCTGCATATTGCACTCGAGCAGTATACGGTGCGCCAAAGCCATTCGAAAGATGAGCCTTAAAAAAATACATATGGAGATGTCATCTCCTTGGTTTAGTGCTTTCTTTTGTTGTGTGTTTGATGCGAATATTTTTGGTTGCAAAGCCACCAAATAGCAATTCTAACGTGCCTTGTGCATCTGTTACGCGTTCTGCAGAGTGAGCTAGACTAGCAGGCAAGTAAACGCGACTCACCAATCTTTGCCGAGACGGCCGTGTCTTCCTGTGCAGTTGTGCATGTCCCCAGGAACGCCTGCAAGAGCCGGAAAAAAGAAGTTGTTTACATTGGCAAGCCTCCGCAAAGGTCAGGTTAGACGACGGCGAAAACGTGCTTTAAAACAATAGAATTTGAAAAAAGAAAGAAAGCATTTTGCAAGAAATAGTAGTGAAAGCAGCAAGACGTAATACGTTGCTTCCAGGCTGTAACGATGGTAATCGTTATTCCGATAAATAATTCGCTGTTCTCTCTTACTAGAATGGTGGTGTCACCTCTCGGCAACATGTAGGCGTTACGACGTTGGGATCTTGTTAGAGAGAGTGCTACAATAATCTCAAATTAGAAGGATACAAGCCAGACCACAACGTGTTCTTAGGCAAAAAGAAAAACAAAACAAAAAAAACAAAAGAAGAGAAATAAAAGAAGAGCAGTTACACAAAATGACGCGTTCTTAAAACAGAAGAGAAGCAAGATGACGCGCCTCCACCTGTGTGCAATTATTTGCCGCAATGATGGGATCCGTGAAAAAAAGAGCGTGAAAAAAATCCTGTTCGCTGTTTTGTTCCTAAGCTTGGATCCACGCGCACAAGCCCAGTTTCAGTCTTGCTATGCAGTAACAGGAATACAAATATCAAGGACGAATGACATAGTCGAATTGCAGTGCCACATCACACCTTTCTATATGGGATCTGTAATCAGTGGCTTGACAGAAGCAATCTTTCAATTGCCTCGTTCCGGAGAACATTGAAAGTGAACATTTTGTTACTGAACAATCAAATGTTTAGTCGGTCGTTGATCTCGATGTTTACATTGCAAGCTTGAAATGTGGGAAAATTATGCAGGCGATCATATCCACCCATTGACAAATCGGTTATGACGTGCGGCAGCGTTTTCATAGCTGCGTAGAAGCTACTTTTAACTGCTCCCGATGACCTCATCGATATGGACAGCTGGAAAAACCAGCGTCCTAGCAGAAGCGACGCCGTACACGTATCACGCAATAATTCAATCAGCGACCAGAGGAAAGAGCGCTTTTTGGCTCTTCCTTTTCCGGAGGGTATTCGTGATGAATGGCGTCGGCTAATTGCACCTCTTTGGGTCCGAGGAGAACACGCCCCCTGTTAGCGGCGAAAGTGGACCACGTCGCATTGGCGGCGGGCACCGCCGATGCTTGGCTGGTCACCGGGTCAGGCGGCCTTGATCAAAGCGCCCCAATCAGGGCGCGTAAACCGTGCGTGTAAACAACCCAGGGCTATTACGACGTCGCTTTCGCGGACGCACGATGTTCACGCCGGCTAGATAAATGGTTGCCACTTACACGGCACTCCTCGCGTTTTTGCTTCGATTGCCACGCCTATAAGGCATATGGAGGATGCGTTTACGTGCGACTGATTCGGGGTTTCATGGCCTTGTTAATATGACGTCACGACGTATAAAACTGCAGTATCATTTATGTAGAAGCCCAAGACGGCGACGTCCAAGAATAAGAAACAGAATTGTCTACGGAGTGCGCAGGGGTGGGGGAGGGGACGTGCGGTGCTTAGGTGGGATTTCGGTGTTCGTAACACGACTTTTCGAGCGCTTCGTTGTTCATACGCCACGCCGGCGGAACATTCGTCACATACCACTCATTAGAAAAGTTTTGCAAAAGGGAGAAAAAGTGTTTGCAGTAAGATCATCTGTGGGTTAGAACGCGCTGCAATCTTCTGCGGCCTTAACCAATAGGCAATAAATTGACAGCGGAAGTCCTATTATTATTTCGACCGTCACTTTGCCATCCCAGACGAGAGTAATATTCGAGTTGAGCAAATTCCCGTAGTGTTTTAAGAGGATCCCATGGTATATTAACGCGTGTGCTTTCTTTTTTTTTATGCGCGCTTGTGTTTCTAGCGCTACCAATTCGACAGAATAAATGCGCCGTGCCAGCGAGTTCTTCGGTATGGGTTCCGCAATGCAAAGGAAGCACAGTTTCTAGTCGGTCGGGTACACAGCGAAACTGCAAACATGACGCAACGCTCGGTGCCCAAATATAGCCGTCGCTTGGCACTTGGTCAGTCTGAATGAACGTGAAAGGCAAAACCGGTCGTTTCCGTTGGAGGGCACTGGAAACGGGCTTTTTCTTTTCAATTTTTTCCAGGAGTTGAGCAGCCAGGTAGAAGCATTGTGCAAGCGCCCCGCTTCAAACAGTTGCCGACTGCGCAATGAAAACAGGCTTTTCTTTACGGCCGCAGTTGAAATGACCACGCTGCACGCTCCGTCAACTGCCCGCTGCATGCCAGCGGCAGGAGAATTAAAAACGAGCCAAGGATATAAAACAATGAAGAAAAAGAGACCGGATGTGCTATATTTATTCAAGCGCGGAAGTATACTGCCCAATCGTGCGACAATAAATGAAATAAAGCGATTCTGTGCTGAAAAAAAAAGAACACAGTATTTCCAGCAGCTAATATGGCTGAGATTGATCAGCACGGGTATTTCCCAAGTTGCGGCGCACAGAATGAACTGGGAAAGCAGCAGCTTGCGCAACAACGATGTTATGGCGAGAAGTTAGAGTGAGTGGTTTTAACGTGAATAAATTTCACCGCGGACAAACGTTCGGACTGTTAGAAGACTGGGCATGCAAACACGGACACAAGGCACCGCAAACGCAGACTTCTCTCTTGTGTCAGTGTTTGCACGCCCAGTGTTTCAACATGAATGCGTACCAACCAGTGTTGCGGAGTTGCCGCTCCAGAATTGGAATGACTCCACAATCATTCCACATTTTAGCGACCCCGGAAAGGAATGGGGACAACGCTTGGAGGAATGGAATGGGAATTAAATTAAGCGCATTTTGCACGGAATGGAGTGGGAATGGAATTACGTCTTTTTCCGAAAATAGAGCACGTTTTCGTCTACGCGCTGTTTTTCAAACTTCAAACATCAGCAAGTCAGAGCCTCGAATTTAACAATAAAGCAGTATTTTTAATATGGCTTGGCTGATTACAAGCATGGTAAATTTATAAGCAACGCGCCTACTACAAACCGAGGCATAAGTTAGAGTGTACAAACAAATGTATTATCCCGGCAGATACTGAAGGGAGAAACAAATTATCCCTGCGCGTATGTTCCAATTGATATCCCCGCACGAAAGTGGCGACTACTCTATGCACAGCCTGATCTTTATCTCACGAGCAGTTTGGTACCTGACACACCTAAATAACCTTTGCGACAAGGAAGACATTGCATGCCTGCGCGCAGGCGAACACAGAAAATCTTCACCGCATCCATGCTTGCGAGGCGCGCTTGACAAGCGTGAGTGCTCACGAGCAGTTCGGCCCAGTGTTCCGTATTCGATGCCAATCTTGGTCTACACCAAGTTAAGGAGGCGATCATGAGAGCACCCAGACGTAGGCGGCGAGATAGATAGATACGTAGATAGAAACGCTCAAAATGCCGGAGGTTCGCTAAGAAATGCTTCTCATTCAATAATGAAGTTCTTCCGACTATGATATCTTCGTCGTGGCTGCGAGAGCAGCACGTGCTCTTCATGGCGACTTCATCACTTGGTGTAAGCAATTCCTAACAGCCTGTTCAACATGCGAGTACTCAATGCACTCGGGCACTATTACGCAGCTCACCTCTGCCAGCAATGTGCTAAGGTCTTTCGCAATAGATGTACTGCGATGCGTGATTTGCAGTGAGCAGACAGAATGTGCTCGCTACACATTATGACGAATTTGTTAGCGGCATCTTCTGTTTGCGGGATGAGCATCGCGTAAGCACAGACCATTACTTAGTCCTGCTGAGCCAGCTTGAATATGTTAAGTTGGTGAAACGGAGCGGTGTATGCTTGAGTTCATGGCATTCGGCATTCAATTCTTAATGGTTCTCGATTGTGATGAATTCTTCAGTGTTTTAAGGATTTTGGGAAAGTCTCTACACACAAAACTATGAGAACTATGAAAAACCCCGATATGTACGGCGACCGTCAACTAGTTAGTTCACGTACAGTACGCTATCTAGGAATAGATCTGCCTCAAGTCTTCAAGAGTATATTTTGGACTGAATTCTCATGACTATTGAAGCAGGTTTTGAATCAGCCATAAATTTTTTAACGACTCAGGCGAGAAGTCTAATTACCTCCTTTGTTCCATATCCATGGCCACACGTGCCATTGTGACGTTTCCAGTTCCTTTATTAATTAGCAATAGGCAAGGAGCACATACAGAATGTCCTGCGCCCTCTGTTTGTTCGTTATTCGTTGTGTATTGTTTTCCAGCCTGTCTGAGTAGGAATGACAATTTGGCGAGTTGGTACGGACGCGTTACTAAGAAAACGACGCGACAGGAGAACACGGAAATACTTTAACCACACGAGCACAAGTGTGTATGTGTGTGTCTGAGGCACTTATTCATCTTCAGACAACCTGCACATCAGAGAGTTAAACACCGTTCTGTCGTCTGGATACTAATACATGTTGAGGTTAATCAAGACAATCGGTACACGCAGAGCAAGCAAACACGCTGTCACAGTTACTGCTTATAAAAGAAAAATAAGCTCACAGGGCCCCTTACGCATTCGCGAATCAAAGGGGAGAGCCATACGCTGTGACTATTCATATCGTCATCATCATCGGACCTTGAGGGGCCACGTGAGAAGCGGCAGGCTTTGTAGATACTGTGGCTGATGATGATGGCGATGACGCGTTGGCAGCTTTGAACTACCCACTGGTTTCGCTATTCACATGGTATGGCGTCTGGTGCGATTCTAGTCTTCCGCCACGCAATATTACATCTCTTAACCTGATTCTTCGCCCGACATGACTACTGTATAGGGTCTCTTTCGAAAGCGGTTTTAAGCGCTGACGTAGAACGCTTGACTAACACGCAGAATACATGGGCTGGAACCTTGATTTTTATGCGATTTTTGTTAAACCTAGTAAGGTCACTCCGAGTTCCTGAAGGTCAGCGTCTAACGAGGCACTTATTCGCCTTAATATTATTGCCTGCATTGTTTTCGAGTGGACAGAAGGATTCAGCCACAACAGAAAATGAAGGATTTCAGTTGGGAGCTCACGATTACACATTCATCATTCGGCGTCTTCTTTCCTTCGTGCAGAACTTCAATCGAGATAACCTTGTGCACAGGTTGCCAGACAATCGCTATCCGTTTGTAATATCGCCGTTCTCTTTGCAGGATTGTTTGAGTGACCCTCTATCGCGTGTATCCGGCTGTTGCGAATGCTCGCGTGGAAGAGGACTTGTTGCTAAAATGTCGTGGGCTCTATATTTAGCCACACCTTCCGACCTTTACACCCGAACAACGATGCCCTTGGTGGAGGCTACCAGGAGGAAACCTTGGCGCACAAAAAGGGGAGCGCCGTCACGAGCGTGTCCGAGACGCGCTCACGTTCAGCAGCGCTGACTCATGGTAAGGCGTCTGGCGGCCGCGAAATACGGATGCAGGGGCACGACGATCAAGACGCGTCCTTCCCGCGGCGCGCAAGGTCGCGCATCCGCGCATCGGAATACCGGACCCGGGGAGGCGCTCGTGCTATCCTCGGAGAAGACCAGACTTTCGTTAGGGGCATAAGTTACAAGCGATTTGCCCTGGGAGCGCTCTCGCGGCGGGCTAGTCGAAATCGCGGTCGCCGAATCTAACCCTGAGCACACGGAGGCGCTCTCACCTTCGTGCTCGGAGTGTGACAGGATCCCCGTGACGCGGATGCTGGGACTTCCGCACACGTCAGCGGTGGCTCGATTTAGTTATGGTTACATGGGAACTTTCGCTTTGTGGCTTTCTCGACGACACTCACTACGAAAACTATCGGTATAGCAGCAGCAGAGGAGTTGTGCATTGAGGAGCCGCGGCAGAGCAGTGAGAGCGCTGGAATGCACCACGACAGCAGGGGAGAGGGCGTGCAGAAGTCAAACAATCGACGTCCCAGCGTCCTCTGCGCGGGAGCAGCAAACCACGTGCGATTGCGTTACACCTAGGATAATCTGTCGGTCGCTGGTTCGAGGTTCACCGCTCGGTGTTTCTGTTTGCGATCACGCAGTACCTATGCGGAATGACGACGCATTCATAAACCCACCGCGCTTGTATCACGGTGCTTGACTGCCGACCCATAACCATTTCAATGGACGCGAAATACTTGAGGCCGTGTGCTCCATTTTAGGTGCACGTCAAAAAACCCTTGGTGGTCGAAATTTCCGGAACCGTTCACCACGGCGTCTCTCATAATCATATCGTGGTTTTGGGACGCAAAACGCCAGCAAATATATATATTTTAACTCGGCCCCTGAAGAAGGGAGGACCCCTCCCGAAACTGTTGGGAAATAAATATTTATATCACTGTTGATAACGCCTCCGTTGTGTTATACCCATTACACTCACACACACACACACACACACACACACACACACACACACACACACACACACACACACACACACACACACACACACACACACACACACACACACACACACATATATATATATATATATATATATATATATATATATATATATATATATATATATATATATATATATATATATATATATATATATATATATATATATATATATATATATAGCGCGTCCAATGACACGCAACAACTTATTCGAGAAGTGTAGGTTCGTATAGCCCTATCATAAAGAGAAAGTAAGATGCATTAGGCTCACAAAGTGAATCAAAAGGAAGCATGCTAACCGTCATACATGAAGTAAGAGCCAATGTCGCGGTAAGTTCTAGCGAAATACATTTCCTCATTACGCCGAGAAAAAGGTAGCGCCAGTGAGCACAGACTACAGGAAGGCACACGGACAGACAGACGAAAGTGCTTCCGTCTTTCTTTCCGTGTGCCTTCTTGTAGTCTGTGTTGATAAGCGCTACCCTTTTCACAATTTCCACTATTATGGCGGGTAATGCAACGCATCGAGTGCCTTTGCCTATAGTGGCCGTGTGGCTATAGACAGAGTGGTGGTGCAGGCCTTTCATGTCGGTGCTTTACGCCAGAGTTGTGAAAATGGGCCAAGCGTCTTCACGCGCTGGCTTGCATGCGGGGAAATGCTGACCTCTGAAATCGGAAACACGCCTTGCTTGACTTGACCGCCTCAAGACAGCGTAAAGAAATCCCCCTCAACTGAAAGTGCGCTTTTGCGGCGAGCCTGGCTCCATAAAGTTGGCTTAAAAACCAAGTCTGGATGCGAGCAGACTTGCATCGGTCTTCGAAGCTGCAGCATGGCGGTGTTCCAGAAAGACGCAGCCTACCACCGAAGACGCAGCCTCGTGGAGAGACTATCAGCGTTTCAGTTTTGCATGCAGAGATTGTGATGCCACATTCGGACGCACGCGTATTGCCAAGTGTGCCGAGGCCATGGTTGAGCGGCACAGTGTACGACAACTTGTTCCGCCTGACGAGATTAGTGGTTGCTAAGAGACCCAGGAGTTGAAATTCCTTTTGTAGTGATAAATACGGTTACCATAGAGAACGATGAAGAAGACGGTTGTTGTAGTTGGTGCTCGTGCTGGCTCCGTTTCGGGGAACTGACTGCTGTCCCGTCGCTGTCTCGCCTCTAAGACGCTCACCGTACCTGAACTATTAAACGCACACTATCAATTGGTGGAGGTGCTGGGTACTTCATCCTGGAACTTCGTTCTCGAACTCTACCTCCCGCCTCGTCGATTCCTGACGACATGGCCCAGCAAGCTGCTACCTCAACCCCATCTCTTACCTGTTCCGGCATGCCAAGACAGCGGGATCCGGTGATCTTCAACGCCTCCGACGAGCAAGACGCCGAAGACTGGCTATCTTCATACGAAATAGTAAGCGCGCACAATAAGTGGGATGAAGCCGATAAACTTGGCTACCTTCACTTCTATCTCGCGGGTGTGGCACAGCTGTGGTTTAACAATCACCAAGCTGACATTCCTAACTGGTCGTCCTTTACGACACGCTTCGCGGAAGTATTCGGCCGACCCGCTGTTCGCAAGCTCCGCGCCGAACAGCGCTTGCGCGGCCGCGCGCAGCGTTCTGGTGAGACCTTCACGTCTTATATCGAGGATGTTGTGGACCTCTGCCGTCGTGTCAATCCAGACATGTCTGATACTGACAAAATCCGGCACATTATGAAAGGTATTGAAGACGACGCCTTCCACATGCTCGTTGCCAAAAACCCCCAAACTGTCGCAGAGGTGACTCAGTACTGTCAGAGCTACGACGAGCTGCGGAGACAGCGCATTTCTACACGACAGCCGAGCTTCGACACGGCCGCAACGTCTGCATTAACCGTTGGCGCTGTTTCTACCGACCAGACCACGTTAATGCAACAGATACAGCAGTTCGTCCGCGAAGAAGTGGCGCGACAACTGTCTCTTGTGCCTTACGTTCCGGCCAGTGCGCATACGCTGACCCCGACGCTCAGACAAGCGATAGAGGAGCAAGTCTCTGACGCTCTCCCTTCCACCTACCATCCTTCGCCTACCTCCGCACCTCTGACTTACGCTGAGGTCGCCAGACGACCATCGCTGTCGCTACCACTCGTCACGGACCCTGCTCGACAGGCTAATGCCTTCTACGCAGCAAGTCCGCCTGTACGCCCGGACCCGCCCCCTTTTCGCCGTCCCGCACCACCGTCCTCCAATCCTTGGCGCACACCCGACAACAGGCCGATCTGCTACTCCTGCCGTCTCCCTGGCCATGTCGCCCGTTTCTGTCGTCGTCGTGATTTCCGCCAAGGTGCTGGCGAAGAAGGGTACGGCTACTATCGTACAGAGCCACCTCAGTCGAGTTCCTTCCACCCCACGTCGGACACGTCATCGTCAAGTCGTCGCGGCTTCGACAGGCATCGGTCACCCTCACCACGGCGCCGTTCCATTTCGCCTATGGTTCGTCGCCCGCCACCCGTCCCAGCGGAAAACTAACCGTCGCAGTTCCCGAGGCAAGAGCTGCGCTCATATCGAAAACTTCAAGGCCTCGATTTCTACCCGCCAACGAAATAACTGTGTATATTGATGGTGTAGCTGTGCAAGCGCTCGTTGATACTGGTGCTGCTGTGTCTGTGCTGAGTGGTGAACTGTGCCGCAAGTTAAAGAAGATTACGATTCCGCTTTCCGACGTCTCTTTCCGTACAGCAACTTCGCACCACATCCAGCCTTCTATGGCGTGCACAGCTCGGCTAGTCATACAGAACGTTTTGTATGCAGTTGAATTTGTCGTATTTTCACCATGTTCGCATGACATCATCTTGGGCTGGGACTTCCTTTCCGCTCATCATGCCGTCGTTGACTGTGCGCGTGCCGAACTAGAGTTGTCAACAATGTGTGAACTGCCGCTGTGTCAAACGCCGATGTATGACGGGCCCTCTGACCAGGCATTATCTTCTCGAGTCGTCGTCGCTGCGGACACTCACATTCCTCCTCTGTCCTCTGTTCTTGTGCCACTCTCTTGCGACGGCGCGTCCTCTGTCACTGCCCTGTTTACACCCTCCGAAGCATTTGGCTCTCGCAAGAGCTTCCTTCTCCCATTCGCAGTTGTCACTATAGAAAACTCTTGCGGCGCCATCTATATCACGAACCCGTTTTCTTCCCCAGCCACCTTGTTCCACGGCGAACTAATAGGTCACCTTGAGGAAATAGTCTCTGTTTACTCCAGTCACCTGCCTGATGGCTCGACAACTCCTCACGTCAACAGCATTACCTCTGATACCACTACCACTTCATCTCTCGAGGCATTCCTTCCATCGATTGATTCTGAACTCCCCCCTGCTCAGCGTACGCAACTCTTGGCGCTACTTGATCGCTTCAAGATGTCATTCGACCATAACCAACGTTCTTTGGGCCGCACGTCTGCCATCGTTCACCGCATTGACACCGGCACCCACGCACCTTTGCGCCAGCATCCGTATCGAGTCTCTCACGCTGAACGCCGGGTCATCGACGAGCAGGTGAGCGACATGCTTCAACGTGGCGTAATCCAACCTTCACACAGCCCTTGGGCCTCCCCGGTTGTGCTGGTGAAAAAAAAGGACGGCAGCATCCGATTCTGCGTTGATTATAGGCGTCTTAATAAGATCACGCGAAAAGATGTTTACCCACTGCCCAGAATTGACGACGCTCTCGATTGCCTGCAAGGAGCAGAGTTCTTTTCTTCTTTAGACCTTCGATCGGGCTACTGGCAGGTTCCTATGAATGAAGCCGACCGCCCCAAGACTGCGTTTGTAACTCCTGACGGACTGTACGAGTTCAACGTGATGCCGTTTGGCCTCTGTAATGCGCCTGCCACCTTCGAACGTCTGATGGACAACATCCTAAGAGGCCTAAAATGGAACACGTGCCTGTGCTATCTGGATGACATCGTCGTTTTCTCGAAGGACTTCGACTCTCACCTCACTCGCCTCGCAAGCGTCCTCACTTGCCTTGCGGACGCGGGACTGCAGCTGAACTTGAAGAAGTGCAATTTCGCCGCACGCCAGCTTACCATCTTAGGGCACGTTGTCAGCAATGATGGTGTCCGTCCCGATCCTGCCAAGCTTCGCGCTGTCGCCGACTTTCCCAGGCCGTCTACACTAAAAGAACTCCGTAGCTTCATAGGCCTTTGTTCGTATTTTCGCAGATTTGTGCGCGATTTCGCGACGATAATCGCCCCACTCACACAGCTACTTGCCGACAACCAAGACATTTCGGCGTGGTCTTCCGCTTCCGACAAAGCATTCGCCTCTTTACGCCATCTTCTGACATCCCCACCTATCCTACGCCACTTTGACCCGGATGCTCCAACCGAAATCCACACGGACGCTAGTGGAGTAGGCCTCGGCGCTGTTCTTGCCCAGCGTAAATCTGGCTTCGACGAGTATGTCGTTTCCTACGCCAGTCGCACTCTCACTAAAGCAGAAAAGAACTACTCAGTCACGGAAAAAGAATGCCTTGCGATCGTTTGGGCAATCACGAAATTTCGACCTTACGTATATGGCCGCCCATTCGACGTCGTGACTGATCACCACGCTTTGTGCTGGTTATCGTCATTAAAAGACCCATCTGGTCGCCTAGCTCGTTGGGCGCTCCGTCTTCAAGATTATGACATCCGTGTCATCTATCGGTCAGGCCGTAAGCATTCGGATGCCGACGCTCTTTCTCGTTCGCCACTTCCCCATGAGTATGGTGTTGCGTCTATTTCGAGCTGCGATTGTTCATCTCTTGAACATGCCGACATGTCATCTGAGCAACGCCAGGATCCATGGATAGCCTCTCTCCTAGAGTATCTGTCTCAGGCTTCTCCACATACAACCAACCGCTCGCTTCGACGCACTGCTCGCCACTTTAAAATCCGTGATGGCGTCCTGTACCGCCGAAACTACCTGTCTGATGGCCGCAAATGGTTGCTGGTAATTCCTCGCCATCTACGTTCCGACGTCTGTGCCTCCTTTCACGCGGATCCGCAATGCGCCCATGCTGGTGTGGTGAAGACATATGCACGCCTCCGGATTCGATACTACTGGCGCGGGATGTACCGCTTTGTTCGGCAGTACGTCCGTTCATGCTCCAAGTGCCAACGCAGGAAGAGCTCTGTGCACACGACCACAGGTCCACTCCAGCCACTGCCCTGTCCCTCTCGGCCGTTCGACCGCATCGGGATCGATTTGTACGGTCCCCTACCGTACACACCAGATGGCAACCGCTGGGTGATCGTCGCTGTGGACCACCTCACGCGCTACGCTGAAACTTCCGCGCTTCCAGAGGCCACAGCGCGTGAGGTCGGCTTGTTCATCCTTCGAAAGCTCGTTCTTCGGCATGGTGCACCTCGCGAGCTACTCAGTGACCGCGGACGTTCCTTCTTATCCGAAGCCGTAGAATCCCTCCTCCGCGAATGCAACGTTGTCCATCGAACTACTACCGCATATCACCCGCAAACCAACGGGATGACCGAGCGCTTCAATCGCACACTCGGCGACATGCTCTCCATGTATGTTTCCGATGACCACACGAATTGGGACCGCATACTGCCGTTTGTCACGTATGCTTACAACAGCGCCATTCAGTCTACTACGGGGTTTTCTCCGTTCTTCCTGCTTTATGGTCGGGAACCTTCCTCGTTCTTGGATACTATTCTTCTGTACCGACCGGACCCCTCAGAAACTACGACTCTAGCCGAAGCCGCCACTTATGCCGAAGAATGTCGGCAGCTCGCACGCTCGCTTACCACGCACGACCAGGCCCGCCAGAAACACTCTCATGACCGAAACTTATCTGCTTCGTCATATTCACCTGGAACAATCGTGTGGCTTCGCGTGCCCTCATCTGCCCCCGGCCTTTCCGCAAAGCTCGTCCCTAAGTATGACGGTCCTTATCGGGTCCTACGCCAGACTTCACCGGTCAACTACGTTATTGAGCCTCTTCAGCCACCTACGGATCAACGCCGCCGCGGGCGCGAAACTGTTCATGTCGATCGATTGAAACCTCACTACGACCCACCAGTATTACCTGTGCCATAGGTCGCCAGGATGGCTCCTTTTCTGCCGGGAAGTGATTGTAGTGATAAATACGGTTACCATAGAGAACGATGAAGAAGACGGTTGTTGTAGTTGGTGCTCGTGCTGGCTCCGTTTCGGGGAACTGACTGCTGTCCCGTCGCTGTCTCGCCTCTAAGACGCTCACCGTACCTGAACTATTAAACGCACACTATCACTTTGTTGGAACATTCTTATTTATTTATTTCTTCGGAACAGATAAGAATGGAGCACTTGCGGTTCTCGTCTACCTCTCCGGCAACCCTGAACAAAACAGGACCTCATACGCTAGACTTAACATTTGTTGACACAATTACCGAAAGATTTACGAATATCGCCTCCCTTCGCTTTTCTTAGATTCTTTAAAGGAGCACTGACATCAAATTTACGCATGTCAAGATTTTTGCATCCGCGAGTAGTTATCTACCCCCTAGTAGCGATTCGCGACCGAAAATGCAACTTAGGGACGAATAACTACCTGTTTTATTGATTTATATCACCGGTATCTAGCACGATTCAAAACGGCCTGCAAGCCCGCTATTTTTTAGCGCTGGCAGCGCTCCCTCGCGGTCAACTCCAGACCGCGCCCCAGTTTACCACTTGTCCACAGAAAGGAGTGACGTGAGGATCAGCTGCTCAGCTAACATTTCGTCTGCTAGGCGCGCACGTTCAGTCATGCCTTGTCACCAGCGTCGTCGCCGTCAAAAGTATCGACTTGTGTTGAAGACGACATTCTGGAACTTAGAATCACCGCGATACGCGACGTCGCGAATCATTTTCGCTTCGATCCTTTGCAAAACAGCGATTCAGAAATGGTCGCCGTTCCAAGCAGCAACGAGGAGGTGCCCGGGGACGCGCGCTTGGGCCATACTCGCTGGTGTATCTCAATTAGCTATATCAGAGAATTTTAGCGTGCACGGCATTCCGGTATACGCGAAGGGGGTCTATGGAATATCGGTATAGCGAATGCACACCAGCGGAGGAATAGAATACGATAGGTTTCTACAATAACAATTCTGCGCTCGCCAGGTTCTTCTTTGCGCCGCCAGATGGCCCCACTTATCCGGCCTCTCACGGTTACGGCTGCAGTAACCCGGCATTACGCCAGCGCAAGGAAGTCCACGGACGAACTACCATTCACTATTAACGCTACATGCGTGTTACTTGTTAGCGATGTTATTTATCTATAGGCTACTCCACTTTGATAGCTTTTGGTCGTGTTGGCGTGTACCGTACGTGTAATGAAACGCCACGCACTTTCCGCTTTTTCCGCGCCTCGACGAGCAGGTCCGCACTACGCAGCGGTTCCCCGACGTGCTGGCACGTAGTCACTCTGATTGATCTCACTCGCGCTGAGGATCACACGACAAATCAGTCGATACGACACGATGAATCGCAGGCACGGATCGGGACAGCAAGGAGAGCCACTGGCTGTGAGTGAGAGCCGGTGAAAGCGTCGTCTGGCGTCGGCGGCACAACAAATACACTCAGATCGTCGACGTCATTGTTACTGGCGTATCGTCACTCAGGATGGTATTTGCGGAATGTATCACACCTGTTACGTAGCACTAGTGTCGATGTCGCAGCGTGATCAATCTTCCGTTGAGCTTTCGTACGCTGTTTGCCCTCGAAATAAAATTACTTCCACGCGACGGACGCCATTCAAATTTGGCCAAGAAGACCTATGCATACCGAGCAATCGAATGAATGACACATCTTGACTTTAAAATTTGATGTCAGTGCTCCTTTAAACTCTTCCTCCCTGTGTAAGGTGACCGGCGCTCCGTCTTCTTGTTTATTTGCCTCTCCGAGAATAAATGCGATAGACCGCAACGGAGCGCTAATTTCTCTGCACGATCATTACTTTTGTGGCACGTCCCTTATTGTCCGACGGTGATCTGTTGATATAAAGTTTGTGCTGTGTCGCAAGCGCGATGCAAAAGTTACCTATATAGCTCATACTTCTTTTTTAATTCATCTTCGAACCATAGATAGTGACGCAAGACACGCCGATATTCTTTGTTCCGGTCATTGCTACGAAGTATTTATGAACTGAGTTTAATCTGGCTTCCGTGCTTGCTGCGACGGTGACCGTTCAAGACGCGCTTTTTTGTATTTCTCGCCCTTACATAGTGTAGGGTAGTCTACCGGGCTTGGCCCCGGTTAACCTCGCTGCCTTTCTTTTATCCCACTCTCTCTCTTCCGGCGACAATGTGACTGAGAATTTCGCTCAGCAAGCATAGCCAATTACAAGATTTTTCGAAAATGTTCTTTGGTATATGAAGCCAGACTCAGAAATACTGCCGTGAGTGCGGTCACCATTGTCAACGTGACTGTGGTCCGCCCCGCAGAAAGCTGTTATGAGAAGTTGTGGCCAGACGTCACTGCGTGCCCACTGAGCGTGGTTGTATTTTGCAACGAATGAGAACGTCACTGGGAGAGTGAAACAAGGTCCTTCGAGAATCGACTGATTCATGCTACGGAGACAGGAGAACCTATAGATCTCTTGCGAGTAACAACCATACGGGGTCAATAGAAAGCACGCTTTAAAATAAAGACATGGTTGTTCCCTCCGTCATAGGAATCGGTATAACACGAATGGAAACCGTGTCTTTACAGAAGTAGTTTAGTGTTTACTATACGTTGATGCAAGAAAGCTTGCACAATGTACATTGGTGTCTGGCAGCTATAGCAGCGTTTAGCGTGGATGCACCCACGTTGACGCTTGGTGGCACATGTCCATCCCGACGACTAACATCCGTGATCAATGATTAAATAAACCTTTGTTGTAGCTGCAGTAGTTAATGCTGAGAGCGTAATCCGAGAAAACGGTGTTACAGCCGCTAATAGGACGTCGCTAATGGGACGCAGAACGTGGGCTAAGGTCGCCATCCCGCCGCATGTTAAAGAGTTTAACACCACGGCGAGACTAGAGGGAAACGCAACACGCGTCGTGTCTATCCTCTAGACCGGCGCGACATTTCTCGGGGTGAGCGTAACCGGAGAACGCCGCGTTACAACCAGGCGAGGCAGGCGCGCGCCATACAGTTATTTTTAATATGGATGGATGATATGAGTGAGGCCGAGAGTAAGGTCGCCACCTCGCGGTGTGTTAAGGCGTTCACAAAATTGCACTTTTCATTATGGAAACGCGCCGAATGGGACGGACGCGAAGCAAGGACGCGTTGCTGGAGAGGCCACAGTCATGATGCATTGCTTCACTTTACCGCTCCCAGACGCCGAGACCACCCCGCCGACCAAGAGCACTACGAGAAGAAAGTGTGAGGTATATAAAAGGCGCGTTTGTAAAGTCTCGAGAGTGTGTGACCGTGGCGCTCAATAAAGAAAAAAAAATAGTGCGACCGTGGCGCAGTGGATATCGTGCCCGGCATCTGTTGTCGCGGACCGAGAGGTCGTGGTTTCGACTCACGGTGACAGGGCTTTGTCTTTCTTTGCCATCTAATCGTGTCCATTTTTTCACATCATTTCCGTGACGGAAATACGGCACTGACATCTTGGTAGACCGCGGCATAAAACACTTTCGTGTTAAAACTTGAACGTAGAAACAGGGGTGTAGGCAGAAATTTTTTCCAGGGGGGGGGGGGGCACCTCCTTGATTTGTGGGAACCTTATGGGGAACTTCTGTGTTCGAACTCAACAGAAGGGCTCCTGCATAACAGTCGATAGGAATTCACACTACAAAAAGAGGCACACACCGATGTTGCCTTACCGTACGTGCCTCTTTTAGCGCTAATTACTTTCGATCGTTGGATCATGCGATGAAAAGATATTGCGGGCAGTTTGCACCAAGTCGCGCAAAGCTTGGCACAGCGAAGCGCGGGCCCGTCGTCGCTCGCACTCCCCGTCGACCGAGACGTCTAGCGTCGAGATGCGCGCCTTCCTCCTCAGGAGTTCGCAGCCAGGCTATGCACTATAGAGCGGAGGCTGCGCGCGATGTTTCCGTCGGTGGGCGTGGCTTAGCTGTATGCACGGCTTGACCAGGTGGTGCGGCATCTAGTCGCCAGACAACGCGATGCTTGCTTCCTCTTTCTTTCTATCTTTTAAACGCGAATGCATTTCTTAGTCGGGCTATGTCAGGCGTCTGTCGGTGTCCGCGCGCCGGCAGATGTTATCTCTCCGCTCTCACTCCCCCTCCCATAGCAACAGCTGCGGGCGCGCGCGCTTATCCTCGCCCCTAGCAACCGGAGCAGGTGGTGCAGGCGGAGTAGCGGAGAGTGAGTGGAGAGGAGGAGCGCGCTCTGGCGTGTGAGGGCGCTCGCATCACGGGAGCTCGGCGGAACTCCCGCGCGTGTGGAGAGAGTGTAGGAGAGGGTAGGTGCAGTGCTTCGCCGCTCCTTCTCTCGCCGTTCGCTCTATCTCCTCCCTGCGCCACCGCCTCAATGCAGTGCGTTTGAAACGCGTTTGTAGCGTTTGTACTGCCTTGGCACAACCTGAAAACAGCGCGTTCTAAACGCGTTTGTGCTGCATTGAAGGCGGTGGCAACATCCCTGAGATGATTACGAACGTACGTAGGAAGCGTTCGTTGAAAGGGGCGCCCAAAAGGGAGACACTTGAGCGCGTCGATGTGTCCAGCTTTACGCCATTTAAATTACTACGCCGTGTACTCTCGGCGCAAGAAATGCATTCGCATTTCCTCACGATTCCCTTCGGGGAGGTGGCAGCATCTTTTTTCTCTCTCTCCACTTATTTCTCTCTTTTCGTTGACGTTCTCTCTGTCTCTCTTTCTTTTTCTTTCTGCATTTCTTTCTGTCTCTTTCTCATTCTGTCTCTTTCTGTGCTACGCTTTACTCTCTTCCCTCCACCATTTGCTCCTCCTCACCATCACATCTCTCCTCCTCTCGCTCACTTCAATTTCCCTCCCCCTTGCTACACTATACTATACAAGGCTATGCTATGCTCTGCTAGCGCGCCTGGGTAGCGGAGTGGTTAAGACGCTCGCCTTCGTATCGCGGGTTCGAATCCCGCCTCGTGAACAATTTCTTCTTCGGCAAGAATTTATCTTTCTTTCTTTCTCTCCCTCTCTCTGTACTCGTTCTCAGGGTTATTACAGGCCACGCCGTAGCGGCGAGCAGTGGGATCTGCCCAAATTCTGTGGCACATACCCGTTCATGATGATGATTGTTTTTTGGGCATGGCCACACACACTACGCCGAGCTAGAACAGCGTCGCTGTTAAAAAAAAAAAACTGATTTTTATAGAGCGCCGATTCTTGCATTGAACCTTATATATTCGCCATGCTAACATCTTCGAAGCACAGCGATAGACACACAAGGAGCACTGCACGTCCTGATTCAACAAGGTATCCAAGGTAGGTGAAAGGGTTCACACAAAAAGGGACCGCGTGTGGGATGATTTTTAAAGACCTCACTGTTTGGGCGTTGGCTGAAGCAGCCGTCCTTGACCGCGTCGAGTCAACCGAACGCCGCTGATGTGCGGATATGAGCGTCGAAATTAAAGGGAAATCGACAAGGCCAAAATCGACTCGACAGCAGGAGGGAAAAAAGATGTGTCTGCTTTCATCGCACGCTTCTCGCGACGGCTGCATTGCGCGCATCCGACATTTGCAGCCAAACCCGTCTGGCTGCTTCACTGGCGCCCATCTTGCGAGTTCAGCGTACGAAATACGGAACGTGTGACGAAGCACTCGGCCGCTTGTGGCGAAAACGGGGGAAGGTTGCGTCCTTCGGCGATATGGGAACTAACGGAAAGGCAGCGACGGCCAACCTGTTAGGGCCATAAAGAAGGACGGCTTTTGGCGCGCATGTGCTGCTGCTACAAAACTTGCCAAGTGCGCAGGAGTGGCTCAAGTCTATTTCGCTTCACTTTTGTGTCTGTCCTTAGGCCTCACGCATACTAGCACAGTATTTAATGCAACTTGAAAGAACGTGAGCTTGGGCATGTTATGGCGCACCGAAGGGACAGGAAGACGTCCACGTTGTTTCTTTGTGTTCCTGTCCCTTCGGTGCGCTATAGGTGTTAAGATTTAATGCCAGTAAATGTGAATTTTTGAATGTTTGCATTACAAGCTAATGCGTGCAGCCGTGATGGCTTGCTTGTACACTTGCTTGTACAAACTTCAATGGCTTGATGTAATGCCATGTATTGTTCAACGCGAGCCAGCAATTGATCATTTGTCTCCAGGTGTGCCTAATAATGTCATTTTACTTTATGTTTACGATAAGCTGCTGCAACTTCTTTTCGTGGATGTGCTGTTAGGCTTTGTAACTACTTCTGAGCTCTACCTATGCAGGAAAAAGTGAAGGCATTCCTTTAGCTCTAACTGAAAGCGCACACGAGATGCCTGGCCTTTTGCAAAATGAAATGAAGGCGACAATACTGTCCTTGTTAATTTGTGCGGCTGGGTAGTTGGCTCTTTAAATTTGTGATTAAGAAGCAAGAGCCTGTTCAATTGATACTTCGATCTGAACCACTTGGATTTCACATAACAGATGTCTTCTCCTTGAACGAAAGACGAATTAATGAAGCCAGCTTTATGAATTCATATATTGCCTAAGTGATGAGTCCGTACGTCTATTTAAGAACTTCAAGAAGATGGTTAGCTAGGCTTTTTGGTACGAAGACACCATCTCGACACAGGCAATCCACGTCATAGCACCTGTGAGCTGCACGTGTTCCCTTAATCCGTGCCACGTTTTCGCATTGTTTACAGCGGTATAGCTTTTTATATTGCATTATTTTCTTCAGTATTCATTTACATTATTTTTCTTTATTGCTCAAAGGTAACAAAATATTCCTCTATCTATACACTCTTAGTTTCAAAAGCCTCGCTGTGGCACCACTAGCGGTGGGCAGTGGTGCCATTGTAAGCTGGCCAACACTGTACTCAGTTTGTCTCGGGCACATATATCGCACTTTGAGACAAAAATATTGCGAACAGTGACCTAATGGACCACAATGAAGCTTTTCCGTCTATCCATCCAATAGCATGAAACACTGATCTCCACTAGGAGGAGCTGGATGGCGCATCGAGCACGCGGGCGTGAAGCCACCGGAAGCCGCCGTTTTTTCACGTAGAAAACAGCGCTACGAGACGGGACAAAGAAAGGGCACAAACACGGCGCTGACTATCAACCAAATGTGCTTTTATTCCACCAGTCCGCATATTTATACATGCGGACTGGTGGAATAAAAGCACATTTGGTTGATAGTCAGCGCCGTGTTTGTGCCCTTTCTTTGTCCCGTCTCGTAGCGCTGTTTTCTACGTGAAGTCATGCACCAACCAGCCCAAATCCGTACCCTACCGCCGTTTTTGTCCCGGAAAAGAGCTTTTCTCTTCTTTTTTTAAAGAAATACCTGCTTGTAGCGCAGTAAACTGTACGAATCGACCGGAAAAGTCGTCAGGGAAGACATTTCACGCGTAAGTACCTCAAAGTTGCATTACTTTTTACGCATTTTGTACGTTGCAGCACTCCGCCGTATTCGGACGGTGTCAGCACGGCGTCTGTCATCTTTCGTGTAGCGTTCGTCGGCGTCTAAAGTAAGGCGTAATCGCAGAGTTTGAAAAAATAAACAATAAAAACGATCATAACAACAGCTGCCACCCGAGGATATTTGAATTGCGCGACTGAGACGCACAGAAGACGCCGGCTTCCGGAACAAACAGGGCACCTTCCGGTGGCTTCACAAGCGCCCGCCTTGCAGAGCGGGGATGCGCCGTCCAGACTTTTTAATGGAGGTCAGTGGCATGAAACGCACCCTATAAAATCGAACACAACGGCACAAACACTCGGAGCCGGTCACTTGAAAGCTATACGACAATGTTCAATTGGGACGTGCCAGCTCATCAGAGTCTTCCTCCCCACGTCGAGGCGTGCAAGTGTAGCGTCGCCTTCTGAGTTCGTGCTTCTGGAAAGCAGTGATCGCAGTCCGAAAAAGCACGCTGAAACGTCGGCGAGTGTGTTCGTGTAGGTCATGTCCAGAAGTAAAAATAGTGAACCTGATAGGAAAAGCACAGCTACCAGACTGGCACGCTTTTCACAAAGACGAGAATGTTGTTGATGCCACGATAGAACACATCGAAATGTGGATCAGGGGAGTCGTGCAAAGAACGGAGAAGTGCACCAAGACAATCCAGCTGCCGCAAGATATCCCCGTGGTAGGCCTCCACTCACTGCACCTGCAGGAGCTGCAGAAGGGACTCGCAAAACACTGGCAACGCGACAAGGGCAACCGTAAGCACAAAATTCGAATTTCCAAGCTGGTCAAAGAGACGCAAGAGTATTCTGCAACTCGAGAGAAAAAACTTGCACGACACACGTAACAAGCTTCACGGAAGTACCAAGCGCAGCTGGATGGTGCTCAAGATTCTTCTTGCCAAGGAGGAGACAGAGTGCCGCAAAACAAAAAGTTCAGAAGCTCACACACAACCATCCGTGGAGAGAGGACATCATTATCAGAGAGGTAAAGGATAAGTTCCTCGGTACGGACGAAAACGCAACTGTGCATTCCAAGTTTGATGAGTATCGCCATAACCAAAACACGGACCATGATCGACCCTTCTCTGAACAAAGATCGACACTGTCATGAGCAAACTCACCCACAACACAGCGCCGGGCTACGACAGAATAAGCAACAAACCACTTCGGCACCTAGATGGACCCTCTACAAATGCACACTTCAAATACATGAACGAAGTACAGGAATGGAAACATGCCGATCATGATTCCAAAACCTAACAAGCCCATCAGCATGTAAAACTTACGACCAATACCCTCGCCTCGTGTTCTGGAAAACTTTATGAGCACATGATTCACAAACGTATGATCTATTACCTCGAATACAACGGACACGTCCCAAATACTATGTTCGGATTTAGAGTTTATCTATTCACACAAGTCGTTGCTTCTGATCAAGGAGGAAGTGATGGCCGACTGGGCAAGCACAGAAAGAGAGCTATCCTCGCATTAGAGGTGAAAGGAGCTTTCGAGAACGTGTCACATGAAGCTGTTCTGAAAGAGCTTAACATTCACGTAATGGAGGGTCAAGGGGGCAGCGCTAGGACGAATACAAAGGACGAGATGAAGACAGGACATGCGCTGTACTCACAACTGAAGTTTTTTATTGAGAACGTTCCTTATATGTAACCGACATTGTCAATAAAAAACTTCAGTTGTGAGTACAGCGCATGCCCTGTCTTCAACTCGTCCTTTGTATTCGTCCTAGCGCTGTCCCTTTGACCCCTCATTATGAACCGAAACCAACTCGCCCACCTATCTGTGTTTAACCTCTACAACTGCGGAGAAAAGATGTACAAATACGTTAGGGTCGTTCCGGAAAAACGGGACACCCACAGTGGCAACAGGCAACTTACGCTCCCATAAATTCAAAATGCTGCCGAAGGGAACATGACCATGCTCCGTCACTTCGCCGATGCTATTTAATTTGGCGATAAGCTCGCTACCCAAAGAACTAGAACAAGTAGACGGTCACGCAATATATGCTGACGACCTCACAATCTGGGCTACGGGTGGGTCGACCGGGAAACAGCAAGACGATCTACAGGAAGCGGTTGACACAACGGTCGAGCACGATGTGGACAAAAGTGCGCAACAGAAAAGTCAGAGCTTTTGGTATTACTAAAGCGCACTAGAGGCTGACGACCACTGCAGATTCTAGATCCGGAAGTCAAGGCGGGCGGCATCGTGATTCGACATGCTGCCGCGCTTCGCGTCCTCCGACTCCTCATTCAATAGGACGGGGCCGGGGGTTTAGAGTTATAAAACATTAAAAAAGAAACAGTGCAACACCTCATCAAAATGGTGACGACCAAAAGGCAGGGCTGGGCAAAGATACTTTGAAATTGTATCGCGATACGATACAAGATACTCAAGCAAGAAGTATTTGAGATACAGATACAAGATCCTGCCGCAATAATTGTATCCGATACGATACTTGGCAATTGTATCTTAAGATACTTCGATACATTCGCAAATTTGTTTTATAAATCTATATAATGTAGCAGCAAACGCCTATGTACGAAAATGTCTGCTTGGAAATTTCTTAACTGTGGACAATTTCTTTTTCATTTATTTATTTACATCATACTGTGGGCCAAATGGCCAAAGCAGGAAGGGCAAGGTATAACATAAGAAATATACGTGCAAGGCACAATTGAAAATCTGAAACGAAGGAAGGCAAACAAACAAACAGCTCTAAAATGAAAATGTTCTTTAGGAAATAATGAGAATATAATTATGAATTTATTCAGGTGAGACCAGATGACAAAAATGTATCAGGTTCCATTCCTCAATATTTAGGGGGAAAATAAAATAAAGATAAAAAGAAAGAGAATTAAATGTTTGTTATTATTTCAAAATGTGGCCATTCTTGCTCAAAGTAAATTAGTTTCTTTCCGAAACAACTTTTTGGGGTTTGTTTTAGCTTCTTAAAAGGACAGCTCTTTGTACACTTCGCGACAGCGTCTCTTGCTTGTAATTTTTGCAATTTTTGGGAGTCGTTGCTCAGCTTGCCGACCAGCTAACGGGTTGCCGTCTAATCCCGAGAACTTCAATAAGAAGCCTTCGCACGACAGCGCAAAAACCGGTGTGGACTTTTGCCTTGTCCGTAAAAGACCGTTTGCGCAATACCGGATCACCGGACAGGTGTACAGCAGCAAGAACGCTGGTAGAGAATTTTTTTTGACGCATCGTGCAGTGGCGTAGCCAGGGGTGGCACGCCGGGCCTGTGCCCCCTCCCCCCTGAATTTTTTTTTCACATGGTATACAGAGCACAAAATGACACTCGACCACACTTATCTTCCCAGACTCCATGCCGGATCAAGGAGGTGCACCGCCCGAAAAAAAATTTCTGCCTACGCCACTGGCATCGTGTATACCAGGGGTCTCAAGCACGCGGCCCAGCCCGCACATATGCTGTCTTCGTCCCATTAGTTTTTTTTCCTTAATAAGTATGTGCATGAGCTAAATTGACATGACTGGTCTCAAGCATTCTTTTCGTGAGGACATGTGGTCACCATGTGTTGAAACTAGGGGTGTGCGAATATTCGAAAGTTTCGAATATTCGTCGAATATTACATTCGAAATATTCGTATTCGATTCGAAAATCGTGTATTCGAAAAGTTTCGAATATTCGTTCACTTCGATTATTCGAAAAATTCGAATATGCGATTCGATTATCATGCATAAAATAACTCGTCTTCCACATTCCTGCTGCGTTCGTATAGCTAAAAACGTTGCCGAGAGGAGCGATAAACATCGTAAGTACACGGAGGCACGATATCTGCCTCCGACGAGCGCCCCAATACGTATGAGTTATTGCTGGTGCATCTCCGACGTGCAGCGCTGTTGGCGATCATGTAACCGTACATTTTCAATATTATGCGGCCGTAACGTGCCGCACTACCACTCGTTCACTATGCGGGACCACTTCTGAAGAAAGACAGTGACCCATGTGACTGGTGGCGGACTGTAGGCACCTTCAGATACCCCAGTCTGGCAAAGCTTTGCCCCATGTAACTCCCTATACCAGCCACTTCTGTTCCAAGCGAACGTGCCTTTTCAGTGGCAGGGGAGGGGGGTTGTCTCTGTTAGAAGGGAGCGCCTGCTGCCTGATCATGTGGAGCAACTCATATTTCTTCATGATAACATCTAGTCATTATTTTCATTGTGCCGTGACATTTGCTTGTGTTGTGATGTGCATTGTGCTAGCCTGGACATTGTGTTCTGGAGATAGCAGTGTATGTTATGCTGCCAGTCAGGCTGTTAATGTTTTTTTTTTCAAATAGCTACATGTTAAATAAAATATTGTTACTGTGGAGGCATTTTTCCTTTGATATTCGATATTCGATTCGATATTCGAAGGTGGATATTCGTATTCGATTCGTATTCGAAAAATTTGATATTCGCACACCCCTAGTTGAAACATAACCATGGAACAAAAACTCGGTTCGATCCCAGCCGCGGCAGTCGCATTTCGATGGAAGCGAAATGCTAGAGGCTCGTGTACTGCGCGATGTAGGTGCACGTTAAAGAACACCAGATAGTGAAACTTTCCGGAGCACTCCGCTACAGCGTCCCTCGTAATCGCAACGTGGTTTTGGGACGTTCAACCTAAGAAATTATTATTATTAACAAAAGCTCGATATTTGAGACGGTATGTTTCTCGAATCCTGACTCCAAATTACTTTCAGAAATGACCTATATATGAGATATGAGAAAGGCTTCCCTTTAATTGGCAGCGTTAGCTGCCATCTTGTTCAAGCCGCTTCTCTCCCCCCCCCCCCCCCACCCCTTCAGCCCTCTTTACATTACTGTGCTGGCTGTTGCGGGACTGCATTTAGTGACTGCGGCCCGCTTGCTACAAGGTGAGTTTGAGACCCCTGGTGTATACGTAGAGACGTAAAACTGCAATGCATTGTCATATTCTACTTATCTGCTGACGTAAAGGATTCTTTGTTGATATATACAAACTGAAGTGCGATCGTTTAACAATTTTTCTTCAACGAGAGAACGTGTGCAACCCAGAAATGCCTCATACGAATTGTATAGTTGCACAAAGGGTCGCGGGATACCGCCGCTATTCTCGCTTGGCGATTAGTAATAGTAAAAAAAAAAAAATTAGGAATGCCTCAAACAGGAAAACAAATACAAGTAAAATAGAGAGGCGGTTCCGTATCAAACGTTCGCACTGAATGAGTACAGAAACACGGTACAGACGGTGCTCTTAATAGCTGTGACAATAAAGCATGAAGTATCGTTAACTCACCTGTTAAGGTGAGGTAATAGAAAATTCAGTGCCTATGGAAAATTGCCTGAAACGGCTCGTTAGGACGCTAATCAGAAAAACAGAGCATTCGGTATAACAATGTTTCTCGAACCCCCTTCCTAACATCTTTAAGGTGGTTCCTAATAATTTCCATTGTTACAACGCAAACTCAATTTCGCAATTTCACTAAGCGGTAAGCAGGATGTTTTGTACTCTACACTCAAGGCGCGCCCACATAATTATATATCTCTTTTCAAAATCGCCTTGGCAACGTGTAAATATGTAAACACTATTAGACAGTCAAAAGAATAAAGCAGACATCGTATTTAGGTAGCCCGTTACAAAAGACATACTGCAGTGATCAGACCGTAAAAAAATAGTACAGAGACCTTGTGGTAGCATTCAAAATATGTTTTCATAAATTGTTTTAATATAATAGCAGGAAGAAAAGATACAGTAGGCCAAGATATCTTCTGTTAGGTAAACGCTTCCTCTATTATATCTAGCATCAGTACCAGTGGTGCTAAAGTTGTTAGAATCTGATTTGCATATAAGTTAATTCACTGCAATGCAAGTCAAAACTTACATCCACGAGATCCTTCAAATCGCTTATATGTAAAAGCCACGATACGCCAAGCAACACCATCCTTGCACGCATCAGATTTCCGTTACGAAGCAAGACGCAAGATAATCTTCAATAACAACACTATGGCAACATCAGAATTTGCGCAATAGACGCCGCACGCATTGGAGTATGCGGCGCGCGGACAGTGGTTAAGAGCAAGTGTCGTCGCATTGGCGCTACTAAAAAGAAAAGAAATCGAGAAAACAAAAGGTACGTGGGCTGGGTATAGACGTCCCCACGCTTGTTTCTGTCGGGACTGCGGGAGCGCTGTCACGTGACTCTGCTCCACCAATAGGGACGCGCAGACCTCACCTTCTGCCTTCACTGGAGGGCACTGGCGGAAAGATAAAATTTTATCACTGCCTTTAGTTTTATTCAGATAGCTTAGTGGCGCCAGTACCAGATTGAGGAGCGGAGTTTGGCCAGCGATTATTGTTCCACACGGTTGTGTCGCGATAGCAGTATCTTGTATCTTAAGATACACGATACATTATCGAATGTATCGGAAATACAGATAAAGATACTTGTTTTGCGAGACGTATCGCGATACAGATACAAGATACCGAAAGAGTATCTAAGATAGTATCTAAGATACATGTATCTTCGATACTGCCCAGCACTGCCAAAAGGCAGGCACTTAAGGAAGAACTGTGCATGAAAATAATACAAGCGTTGATCACGAGTATGATCACATACGTACACATGAAAAACACTAAACGGGATAAAATTTATACCCTAAGGAGAAAAGCCAACAAAGTAGTCATTGGCCTGTCACCTTCCACGTCCACAGTAAAACTACTTAAAATCGGAGTGCATAACAAATGAGAAGAACTTCTAAAGACGCACAAGGTCAACCAACTGGAGATACTGACGCAAAAAAATGCGGGAGGGGCTCTGCTCCAAGATCTGGCCAGCCAAATCGAGGATGACGGGCATACATCAACGTATCCCAACCGAAATTAGAGACAAAAGGCGCATAGATAAAATACCCCGAAGCATGAACCTGGAGTGCAACAGAAGAAGATAAGCGAGAACACGAGCGCTCAAGCAAATAGCCGCACGCATCAATACCAAAGAAAAAAGCGTACGGTACACGGATGCAGCGGCGTACCGAACAAATGACCGATTTGTTATCAGCGTGTTTTAAGAGATCAATGCAGAACTGAACGCCATGTCCATACGTGCGAAAGATGCGAGCACAGCGGAAGAGCTGGGCATAGCCCTGACCATTGTAACACGCAAGAACACCTTGGTTTACGTGGTCACAGACTTGCAGAATGTATCTAGACGGGCAGATCGGAAAGGAAGCCATTGAAACCTTGAGAAGGGCAAAGATAGAATCAGCAACCATTATCTGGACGCCGGGACCCGAGTCTCTCGCAGAGAACCATGCGGCACACGCCGCAGCTCGAGATCGTGCAAGCCAAGCCGTCTCCTACGCGCAGGAAGCACGGACCATAGGCTCTCACGAAGAATATGAGCGCATACCGAGGATGTACTCCGATACCCCGGCGCACTACAGGAACCAGAGAACACGCTACCCACCGGTACGAAAGAGGCTCGACAGGGAACAAGCGGTGACATGGAGAAGACTGCAGGCTAGAACCTACCTGCATGGAACGCTGCTGCACGCCATGCATCCGGGGACCTACGGGCGGGACTGCAACTTCTGCCCACCGCACACGCCAAACACCCTGCACCATATGGTGCTGTGGTGCAAGAATAACCTTCACGTACCACCGGCATCACCTCCCTCAGGCGCTAACGGGCCGAACGAAATAGACCAGGGAAAATGAGAAGACTTGTGAAAGGCTCTGCTGCTGACGCAAGGCTATAGTTAGTGGACAGGGCTCGGGCGGCAGCAGCAAGCCATGGCTACCTGCAGTGAGGAGGTGACCCATGTTTGGGTTCAAACTTGGTCGCACAATAATGTTTATTTCTCTCTAAAATCAGCGCCGTCCAGACTTCTCTGTTCGCACCATGCATCGACAAGTGCATCGCCAAGAGGAAGGGTACCCGGGGGCCCGAAGCGAGAGCGGCCGCGCTACGTCGCGCAGTATCGCTCTCCGAACGAACGTCGGCCTCCTCGCCGCCGGTGCCCTTCGTAACTTGTCCGCATGCCAGCAAGCTGCGGAAGAGTGCCGCCAGTTCGTTGACCGACGGCCCGAGCGGGCGCCATTGGCGGCAGCCAGAGGAGCAGGTCCTAATTTCGGTCGCCTCTCAATACCGGGCAAGGTCGGCCGCCCTTGCTTTCGCCCCTTGCGGGATTTGTTTTGCTCCTTCGCCACCGACCGTTGCATTCACATCTGCCTTCGAAGAACACACCGCCTTGAAAGAAAAAAAAAAGACATTCATCTCGCTAATTTAGTGCGTCACTCGTTACTGACCATGCTCAAGAAAGGCTCTCCTAACTTGCTGCAGTCACAGCACAGCTAAGCAGGTAGAATTATCGATGGGCTTTTGGAGCTCAACTGAAATTTATTTTGTAAAGCACAACGTAAGCTTCCGCCTTCGTGCTGCTCCAAGTCAAGAGACTTCGAGGCGGCTGCTGGGCCATTCGTACCTGCGGCTGATGAACACTGGATGGCTCCTCAACCGTTTCGACCGTCTCAGAAATTACTGGAGCACGCATTGAGTCTACAATAAAGCATGCGAGATGCACACTTATTCACAAGGCAACTGCCGATACTCGTATAAAGACGTCTTTTTTCTTTCGGGTACTTACGCGAAATTCTCGTTTATTTCATTTTCTGAATCCAAAATTCTAGCAATGACCGTTTGAATTTCTGACCATGCATTCTTGTGTACTAAATTAGTACGGGGTATCGAAAGCGTGTTGCGAAAGGTCTCCTTAAGGGAAGTTGCGCAAAAGCGGGGCATCGAGAGGCTGATGATGACGCGTTTACTTTAGCCCAATAGAAATACCCCCATAAATTCTTTCTTACTCGAGGTAAACAACAACAACAGCTGTAACAATAATAGTATAGCAGCGATATTAATTATAATAACGCCAGCCTGTCTCCCCTGGAGGTTGCCTGCCTTTCTCATTATAAAGCAAAAGCTGATATGAAGGCGCTGAAGGATGAAGCAACGTACAACGACCGCTCACGATAGCATATTCACGCAGTCATGCCTGATGTTCATGCACTTATCGTGTTCGAAGTAGAATGGCATAGAACTTTTAAAAGCGATGCTGTTGCAGCTCACCGTAGCTTGCGCGCTGTCGCTAGAATAACATCCTCATTGTTTGTTTGTTGGTCGCCTAAAGAAGGCCGCTCTCTTCGTCCTCCTCTTCTTCATCTTCAGCTTCGCTCCCAAAGCACAGGCGCCGATTTCTTCGGCGTGGGATGCAATAAGCGAGAGTAAAGCGAGGGGGAGAGAAATTCTCGGGGAAGAAATTTCTTCGCGAAGCGCGATTCGAACCCGCGTACACACCATCCGAAGGCGAGCGGCTAGCAGAGCGCATCATAGCCTTGCACAGTACAGTATAGCAAGAGGGTGGGAAAGGGAGATGAGAGAGAGGAGGAGGGAGTGAAACATGCCACGGAAAGAAAGAGAAACAGAGAAAACGAAAGACATAAAGAAAAAGATGGAGGGGGAATCAAAGAGAGACAGAGGAAGCGAGAAATAGAGAGAGAAATTGAAGCCAGGAAAATAACGATAGAAGTAGAGGGTGAGAAAGTGAGGCGAGGAGGAGGGGAACGCCGCCAGCTCCGCTGCTATCTCAGTCTTCGCGCCACTAATGAGGAGCTGCCCTACTCTTTCTTTTTTTCTTTTTTTTTGACGCTGCGTATCATTACACTAGCATCAACACACAAGAGTCGTACATAGAATAAACCATACTGTCACATATGCGTGAGCAGAAACATATGCAGACTTACACAGAAGGCTCAAGTAGTACAAGTGTACAAAAGACAACTAGCATTTAATACTTGATCAAGAATAAAGCGATCAAGTGAAAAATATTTTGTGTAAAACTACGCCAAACACGATATTATAATAACCAATGAAAACGACCAAGAAGTTCACATAGTGGACTTGTAAGTTAGGCCACACGATCTTTTTGCACACAATTTATTAGGTTCTTAACTCGATGTAAAATTAGCTGCGCACGCCTGTGTCGGTTCTGCGTATGGACACGCTACGAGGGAGCTTGCCAGTTATTATAAATGCTTAACATTATAAGTTAAAGTGGCTTAATGCCTTGTGTTGAACGTATAAGAGTTTGTTCGTTGCGTTTTTGCTGTGTAACGTATCCTTAAATTGTGCACTGCGAATATTTTATCCGCGTTCGTTCCGTGCGCGAAACGTCTGTGGGGCTTTGTTTCCTTTGGAGCTGAAGCGCAGATCTTGTAGCTGTTATTTATTTACTTGTTTAGAGAGAGATTTTGAAGTTTACCGCAAGGAAATGGCGCAGGACAACAGAAGACAGGAGAACCCGAAATACCACTCGAACATCTGCGCACATGTCGTCCACTCTCCATTCTGTGAGAAACACGGTGTTTATGCGACTTTGTCGCGCTGTTGTGCCTTCTTTCGAATGCCGTTGCTAGCTGCGTCTTGCATGACTTTCATTTCTCTGCGAATTTCCTCTGCGACAGAGACTATTAACACCACTGTTACTTCCGGTTAAATTGTTTCACACCCTGTGTTTTGGTGAAAACCTTGTTTACATTCGTGTTGGTTGTCTATTGTGACACTGATTTGAAGTATAGCGCATATGCGCATCACCGTTTATGTCGCAATTAAGTTCACACTTGGGAGTAAGCGTTCGGCCCTGTTCCTTGTGGTCCTGCCTTCTTTGACGCTTTCACTCTTATTAGACTACGGAGTAGCAACTAGCTGGAACTTGCACTTCTCTACGCTTTTGCAGATGTTACTGCAGTTTTAGTAGAAAGAAAAACCACTGTTCACGCGCACGAAAAAAGAAAAGCATTTATGCTATTATAACTTCATTTCTCAAGAGCAACAAGCAGCGGCAGGATATGGCGTAGAGAGGTTGCGATAACGTCGACAGGTCATGCGCGGCTCACAATAACTGGTCTGTTTGCACCGGAATCTTCACACCGACATCGCGAGATGCATACAGGGAACACGCCACGCTACTCGCTGAACCGCGAGTACGTTATACGTAGTGACGGTGCCCACAGACAAAAGAGTAGCGCGCAGTCGGTTCAGCGAAGCCGGAGCGATTCTTTCCGTGGCAGGAGGAAGTATTGTCCCGTGTCGACCCTTTGGTGCGGTTACGACGAGGCTCAATCGTGGGAATGACGTCTCAAGGGCAAGGTTGCACACTCGCCCTCGCGTGACTTGGCCAGTGCAAGCGCCGGTCGCTTCCTCGTCAAGAGCACAGGGACAGGCGGCGTAACGATCCCCCGCGATGATGATGCTGCCTGGACGGGAGCGAAATCTTTGTTTGCATGCTTCCGCTTCTCTCCACACGAGAGATGCACGGATGACGTGAGCGGTTCTTTCTTTCACCGTGGTTCCGTGCGAGCCTCTGTTTGCAAGTGGCACTGTTTCACGACGACGCTTTTGTAGAAAGTGCGCGAGATGCTCGGCATCGCCATGGACGGACCTTGAACTTTGCCGTAGCTTTCTGCGAGGCAATGGCGTGGACTTGCGCGAACCGGACGCTTATACGGAAGAACGCTCGTTCGTAACGACTAACTTCTAATTACTTCGTACACGCGAAGAAAAAAAAGAAAACGAGTACGTGTTGCTCTTTTCGGTGAGTACTGACGGCCCTTTAAAAAGACACGTAAACTCCCTGTTGGTCTCTCCGACGAGAGCATATAACGATCTCCAAAGGGAGTTCGCATATCTCTTTAAAGCGAGCCATATACGTGGCAGGTCAGGACTCACAAGAGAGAGTCAAAGGACTCTTTTTTTTAGCTCTAGCTGACAAATCCTTGAAGTGGCACTCTAACGAATAAACCACGCATAATATTTTCTAGTAGGAAAGTGGCCTTGCTATGATGTTAAGACTCGGCCACAAAACATAACTAGTAAATTGTTGAGCTCGATTGTTTGCGATTTATTCATCAAACCTTTTCTATCAGTGACATGGGGTAAGCGTAGGCTGCTTTCAGCATCGTCCCTGCGCATTGGTATAAAGCTGCTCACTAGTACTTTTATGATAGCAGAAAAGGAAGCACGAAATGTAAGGTCGAAAGCTCCTGAGCGATCTGATGGAGGAGTCTTGCTTTCAATCCTCGACCGGAGTATGCGATTCCTGTCTAGTCCTGGGAATTCCATTGTACATGTGATGAAGGCCTTTGGACGAAAGGTCGTGCCAGTGCCGAACATATAACGCAGCTGCGGAGAGAGTGTGGTTGTGACCTCGCTAGCCTCATATCGGGCAACGTTGAGCGATCGCAGTCCTGGGTGGGCCCATTATGCGACCAGTAAAGCCGTAACGACAACTCGACTGATCTGCGCAACGAGAAGGGGTCATCCTCCCACAGCGAGTCGAGAGACGCGTGTTCGGAAAGAATAACGGGCCACGACTGCTGCATCCTAAGTGGTCATCCTTTTTAGCGAGCCGAAGCTGAGCGTGAGCGCGCGTAAGAGATCGTCCATCCTCGTCTCCGTTATCCCGTACGGACCCGCACGTAAGCAGCGGTAACGAAGAGGGATGCGTGCTCTGGAACAGTCGTGCAGCGACGATCGATCGCACTTCGCGAGCCGCTTTTCGCGTAATGAGGGAACAAACCTTCCGCGAGCTGTGCGTGACCAATTTGCGTGACTTGATGCGCTTGTAACGTGATCAAGCCTCGAGTGGTTCCGTGATGGCAGTGTTGACCTCTCGTCCCTTCTTCAAAAGCATCCCTCTTCTCCTCCGTCGGAGAAAGAAAGCGATAAATAAAAGCAAGTTCCTGGTGCACGCTTATGAAATGGCGAAATAGGTTCAGCGAAACGGCCTCTCTGGCTGCCAACCCAGCCATGCTGAACGATAGCTGCCACGATGCCGTTTTTCAGGAGATCCAGTGCGCAACAGCCACGTCGATGCCAAATCTGCCCGATCGAGACGTTCTCTGCTTGCGGGCAGCCATTACAATGGCGCCCCTTCCCCACCGTGAAGCGGAGACGCCAGTAAATGTCAACGCCCTCTCGCGGACGCCGTGGCACGCAACGAAAGAAGCGCATGGAAGCTCACTGGCGCGGAACGCAGTTTTCGCGGAGATCACTCACATTCGGCGTTTAGCGCTCAAAACGCGTTTCCCTTCCGCTTTTTCTCTTTCTAGGTGCACTCCGGTATGTCGGCACTGCAGGCTCCGCAAAGAGGCTGCTGCGTCTACGCAAGTGTTCTCATCCGCCCTTCAACACGGCACCTTTATTTTGCCCTGAAGCCACGCGGGCTATGTGGTGCAGCTCGTTCGGTACCTCGATGTTGTATTCGGGGTTTAAGGCAATCAGCAGAAGAAAAAAAAAACGAAAAAAAAAAAACAAGTGCTGATAACGCAATTTTTAAGCGAAGCTTTTGTAACCCACACATTTCAGTGGCGGCGTCGTACGCGAAAAACCTGGCGCCGGCGAGGGTGGAGAACTGCGGCCGTCGAAGGTGCGTCGGTCACGTGCGTATATGTACGCGTCATTTTCTGATAATTGATAGTCTCCTCTCGATGGCGAGCTTATCGGCGATCAGCCGCAGTTTCTGATATGTCAATGTGATCTTTTATCAAGGTCACTTGTCGTTCCACGTTGCCACATGTCATTGTTGCCTGGATATGAATGCACGGCCATCGTTGTTGCCCGTAGTCTTGTACTGCTAAGCATGCGGATGAAGGTGCAATTTCCGGCATGGAGGATGGAAACATTTAAGAGGGAGCATTGCGCTATGCGATAGAAATAAATAGATAAAAAAGAGACATTGAAACTCTTGGGCGATCATTTGTTATAGGCAGAGAGTAAAGGTTACCGAAAGTCGGAAAACGAATGATTTCGCTTGAATAAGGAAAAGATTTCAGCAGTCGCAAGGAATGTCCACATAAGCTCGGTCTCGTTTTCACTCGTATTTGTAACATGCATCATGCTGCGTCGCAAGAAGGCGCCAGTCGTGACTGCGCTGCTTGTGGCCTTCGCCTTAGGGCGGCAGTATATATGGGGCCGTTTCTGCCCGCAGCCTCAGACGAGATTAACTGCCGGTCGTCGAAATGACGCCTGCGGCGGCAGTCGCCCTTTAAGGCACGCCGCGCGGAAGCTGCGAGGATCATCCTTGCGCTTCCTGTCACGCAATGCGTAACAGGTTCGCCGGCCTCGTTTTTCTTCTTTAAGAACGGCCGCCGCCACGAACGCTTTCACTCGTCTTCGTCGATACAGCGAAGTGGGCTTGCATGCTTCGCACGCTAACGGAAATCGTGTGAGCGGGCTCGTCACGTCATTGCTGAATCTGTCTTGTAAGCCCCCTGAGTCGATCATCACAACCCTCTCAACAACGTGCTTTTTTGATGGAGTTGCCCTTGGCGAACGGGTATCTAGATACATCAATGAAGACGTCTTTGGGTGCTCCTCCAATGCCTGCAACGCAATGGGCGCTCATCCAATGTTAAGGCCACAGCATGAAAACTCGCACGTGGGCCGGACGCAATTTTTCGCAGAATGCAATCGACCTGCTGGCTTCATCAATTCACAGTGTAAGTGAGAGACGCAAAAATTTGGAGCCCAAATACTCGAGAGCTCAAGGAGCGGTTTCATTCACGCAAACGTATGTAGAGCAGACACGTGACTGGGCAAGTCTTCCCGCATTTGTTGGCCGAGCCCCACTGCTACTCCGTCGATTCTTCTATCATGCATCGTTAAGTTGGCAAAATAGGCGCGCTTAACACTACCAAACATAAAACAGACGTTCTAGGACTGGCTGCTCAGAATTTCCGATCCGGAAACTATAGATGGCTTGCACTAACGTCACTGAAACAGCCACGTTGGAGCACCAACATGGCGAACTTTGTGATGTCACGTTAGTGTTATCGGCACACCTCATGCTGGTTCCTTCGTTATCCACGCTCAGAGGCCCAACAATGTTCCAGCGACGTCGTTATCACACTGAACCCGGTTAATCGCCGCGTGATTGTACTGCCTTGACGTCATCTAAGCCGCCATGTTGGAGCCATGTTGTGCGCCCATGACGTCACGTGCAAGCTATCAATCGGGCGCACAATATAAGAGTAAAAGATAAGACTAATGGCACTTACGCAAAACAAGAGCACGCACTGTGCCGCGACACATTCCAATGCTAGCACGACTCGCGTGACACTTTCGCCAAACTGAAACGTTAAGTGGGTGGGCTGAATGCCACGTCATCGTAACTGCACAGACGACCACGGCTTTATGCTGCTTGTTTTACGAACACGACTTTATGCGCGGCAGCAGCCATTCACGTGTCATTCATCGTTCAAACAGGCCATATACAGTTGTAGCCAAACTGACGTGTGTGCGTGAAAACTAAATTAGTGGGATGGCGCCGATTTACCCTCAGCCGCGAAGATGACTCGGCACAAGGCGTCTCCTGCCCAGGAGCGGATGTGACGTCACACGATCGGGCGGGTCCCGTTTAGAACCCCCGGACGCCATGACGAGGGGTGCATTTGTGAGTGCCTGGCTTTTGACGCAGCCCTCGGTTGAATGATCGGAAGATGGTGATGGAGTGCTCTTGTGGCGCGGGTGGCGGCGCTTGCAACGGCGCGGCGCCTCGTCGAGAGCTTCCGTCGCGAGTGACAACCACCCCTCCGGCACCGATGCCACTCCTACTGTCGTTCGCTACTGCCGTGTCATTCACCGCGTAAAGCTCCTTTGGCACGCGCGCATCGTGACGGCATATTCCCGGCATGCTTGAATACTATCTTCGTAAGTCTCCAGCTTCCTTTGACGTGAGCGAAACGGTATTTCGTACCTGAATGGATTTAGTTTACCATTCAATTATTCAATTTTTCCTTCAGGTTCCACGACACTATACAGGTACCACACACACAAAAAGTTTTGTGCTTTGCCCACTGCTTTACGACGACAAATGTCATGAGAGTAGCAGCTGGTATAGCCACCAACACAGGCAGCGGCGGTTCCAGAGGTGCGTGTACTACTTCAATTTAGGCGCATGGTGATCGAAATTGCCGGAGCCCGGCACCACGGTGTCTCTCATAACCATATGGTAGATTTGGGACGTAACAGCCCAGAAATTATTATAAATACATTTACCGAAAAATACAAACTACAAAGCTACAAATTTAAAATGAGCGATTTTCATTCCGGAAGTATTCTTTGGATAGTTTTCATTAATCAGCTAAAGAACGAATTTGACTTACTGGCTGAAAGGTACATGCAATGTATTATTCTTTCATTTTGTTTCTTTTAGAAAGTCATTTAAACCATTAAGCGATAATAAAGAAGTGCATGTACGATAGAGCAAAGCCGTTTTCTGAAGGGGCCGCAAGCGTCCTTCCAAGAAATATATACATCACCAGACCTACCAGCAAATAATATCTGTTAGTAAGATGCCAATGAGATGCTGCTCCCAGACCAGGAGTGCTCATGCGCTTTTGACAAGGGAAGATCATTGAAATGCTTGTGACGAACGTGATTTTCTTTGCAGGCAACAAGTGGTTATTACAACATGAAGTATTGCACACTAGTGACCATCCACAAGCGCTGAGAAAGTAAATTATAAAATATTGAAATATATCAAAACACGTATCTTTCACATCGAGCCAGATATTCGTATCTTCCGGCAGTCTTTACCCCACAGGCAACTGACTGACTGTCAAGCTCTAATGCTTACATCTTAATAGCGGAAAGAAAAAATTGCTGGAAAGCTGTCGTTTAGTTTCTATGCGGAGCACCAATTGTAAACCCTCACAACCTCACATCTACAGCCGCCTCGAAACAAATAAGTTGTCATTTGCTAATCAGCATGTCATTTTTTTTTAAATAAAGGGTGATTAAGGAACAACCACGGCTCTAACAATTCACAACAGCCTTACACTTTAAGAGGGCAAGAAACCAACAAACTGATTGGAGATTTTTTTCTTTTCAAATGTCCTTTGCTTCGTGGCTCACGGCCGTCTCACCGCATATCAATCATCTTATGAATGAAACGGTCTAACATACAACTGCTCTCGAAATTTCCTTCTTTAGGTCAACAATTCACAATCGCAAACATTTTCTTCTCTAAAGAAGACGCGACAAGCGCTGACTCGCGTGTTCTTCTGTTACTGTCCCTTGAAGTCCGGGTTGTTGACGTTTTGCAGAGCTGTACCAACTTGCCCTAATAGCTACATCACTTCTCATAACGTTACCACTAGTGCCACAACATTAAAAGCGCTGGAATATCAGCGCTGAAATATGCGAAACACAACATTGATTATAAAAAATGTCCTACCAAACATATGTCAACCCCTATTTTGAAATTGTGTCACCGTCTTGTTTAGCGTATCGATAGTTTTTAAAGCACATCGCTTAACTTATTACAAAGTATTCGACAGTATGATCAAAACTTAAAGGGACACTAAAGAGCAAAACGATTTTTCTCATATTAGTGAAGTACTCTTTCACGATGCCAAAAAACACCACGCTTGCTGCGAGAAAACGCGCAAAAACAAAATGTGGGTGGCGACGTCACCTAGAAGTTTCTGCACCATTCGCCGTGACGTCACATGTTTTGGCGGCGCCTACTAGGGACTACGTAGTTCTTAATCGGTAAAAATGAAGTACATTGTCCTCTGAGGGGGCAATAAACTTAACATACCAAGTTTGGGGTAATTTTGTTGAGCCAATGGCGCCAAAATACAATAAATACACTTTGAAATCAGTGACGTCATGCGGGGAGATTTCGGCACGAAATTTAAAAATGAAATCATTCTAAAAAGAAAGGGTGTGCAAGCACGGACACAAGAAAGAAGTCAGGACACCACAAACGCCGGCTAACAACTGAACAGACGCACAACGTGTGTCCGTGTTTGCACGCCCTGTCTTTTTAGAATGAATATTTACCAACTAGCTCAGCTCTCCGTTATTAAAAATGAAACTTTGAACTTGATTTTCTCCTATATTAATAAACCTATGATGGCGAAATTAACGACATTAGAGTTCTCAGAGCACAATTTATCGATCTAAACCAATTCATTGTTTCTCTTTAGTGTCCCTTTTGAACGCGATATTGGGCTGCAGTTAGAAAACCACTGCGATGTAGCCTTCCTATGTTAGTTGCCAAGTATGTAAATTCTAGCAGATCATCTCCTTTGCCTCTGCATCAACCGCCACTCCTGCTAACAGAAGTACACAATGATTTCCAATTGAAATTCATTTAGAAAAAACACACGACTTTAACTCCTCCGTGCTGTCATGTAAGAAGGTTGAAATGACCTTTCAAGTGACATCGCTTGCATGTAATACGTATTACTCCTTTAGAAGACAAATACTACATATACACACAGCAAGTAAGGGGAGATTTTGTTGTCTCATATAAGCATAGTTACGTACGCTTTGTTTTGGTAACAAATCTATTCGCCGTCTCTTCCATGTTTACGAAATTAAATGACTCTTTCATATCTTGCCAGTTTGTTGCGGGATCCGCTCACTTTTTCCTATAAAATACATAGTCATACCGAGTCCCATATCTTTTTGCCATATTTCTAGTAGTTAAGAATTTCTCGCCGTAGATTTATATTCCTTTGATGCATGTAAACTTCAAGGAAGCGTCACTTCTCTCAAGTTTCGGCTGAACGCTGCTTTCACCCGCCACTACGCTTACGTCATCAACCATTCGAATAGCCCTTTTTAACGAAAGCTGTCCCATACTGAAATGCCGAAACACATTATGTGATTGCTCGGCAATCAAGAGACGGTTGGTGGACAGTTTCTGAGTGTCGGCAGGCTTCCGAAGGGCACAATTCTCGGTCCATGGCCTGGTACTACATGACTGAAAGGCAGACAACGAAAACGCTGTTTCTGCGTGACGTGGGGCCGCTATGTAGTGTACATCAGCATCAATGTGTCACCTCATCAACACCCAAACCGATATTCTCGCTCCACTTCTAGAGCGCTTAGCTGCATATGTACCTCCTCCCTCGAGGAGAGAATGACGGTGATCAGTGTGTGCACGGATAAGTATCACATTTAGCTACAATCAGTAAGGGAATAAACTTTATTTCGTAGAACAAGCTGTTTATGCCCAGATGTGGGCGGCCAGCTAGCCGTGTGTATCTGCTGTCTATCACTTTTCACCAGTTCGTCAGTACATGGACCTGTCAGCAAGGCCTCGCTGTGGTCTTCTGTTTGCGCTTGGATCGGCGTTGTCTGTGGATTCTTGTTGCACTATCAGGCTACATAGCAGATGGTCATTGGCAAATGCCAGAATTTGTAGTTTCTTGTGTACAGCGCTGGCTTTGTGTGGGCATTGTTACTTCTACCCGTTTTTGCGCTGTTTCCCCCTCAGTACCTTGTGTATGTTCCGCGTTACAGTGCTTGTGGCAGAGTGCCGTGGAGGTATCTGCCCTACTTGGAGACGAGCGCAGTTCTACTATTTCTTCATTTTGACAGGATATGGCGCGCACACAAACACGGACACTAGAACAAGTACTAGTACTTGGACACTAGTACTTGTTCAAAATGAACAAGTACCAACTAGCCCAATTAGCCGTGCTCCTATTTCTTCCCTAATAAGATTGCAGTGTGACGCTGGTGATTCCCCCTGTTCTTGTTATAATGTTCCAGGAGGTCACGGCAGTTCTTTAGTTCCTTTTTGTCTGGATCTTACGAGAGGCAATACCTTGGTGAGGTTGCCCGGTCCACAAGTTGTCGGGCAGCAGTGTGGGACGCTTGGTTTCCCACCAAGAATTCGAGAATCGGGCTGTAGACAATGTATGTTTCAAGGATATCTTGCTTCATGCGGCTGTGATTCCTGCCCGCAAATGCCCTGCTCAGCCATGATTCCTGCCCACCATCTCTCCCGTTATGTTGCCAGTGCTAACTTCTTTAAATTCGAGGAATCGGAATGTTTTCATCATCTGAACTCACCTGAGTCAATTCAGAATTATGCTCTCCTTGTTTCCTAGATAACATTTTTATTTTTCTGCTATTTGTGTGTTTACCTTCTTTCGTTCTATATGTTTCAATTGTGCCTTGTACCTGTATTCATTACGTTGTACCTTGCCCCTCCTGCTTGGGCCGCGTGTCCTGCAGTGTGACGTAAACAAATAGAGACAGGCTCCTCGTGAGTATGTGAGAACGATTAGTGGCACATCCTAGATAAGACGACCTCTTCGCGTATTTCAACGTCCCTGGAAACTGCGGATGCAGCTGTTATCCCTTCGTCACTTGGCTATACTGGTAACTCATCCCTGTGTAATATTCCTTTGTGGGGTCTTTAAGGAAATGAAGTGATGTGTGAGGTCATGCACTGTTTCTTAGCGACGCAAGCAACATATCTCCCAGCCTTGCATTCTGTGGCGTCCTTCTTCCTTGTTCCCTCATAATAGGTCTTGTTCAGCATAGTTTTGGTAGTGAGGTCGCTCCGGCTGGTGTTTATTGCTCTTTGTTACATTCTGGGCGCATATGCATTTACGATCCTGTACGATCTATTCGTTTTTTTCTTTTCATCCGTTAATTCCTTCTCCAGTGTAGTCTGAACGCGCGTTTGGTGGACCTTCCTTTTCTGCTCCTCCTACTTCTGTAGCATACTTGCGTCATAGTGGACCATGTCCATGCTGGAGAATTGGTTAAAACTGAGAACATGCCAAGTGCCACAAACCGAATGACTAAATTTGAGAAAAACCAAAAGAATGAGGATACCGAATGCAAGTAAACGGAAAGAATCCATGGAATACATCGAGCACCTCCATCAAAACACAGGCGTGATTGAGGTTCTACTTAGCAGTGTATTCTTAATAGGCACACCAAAGGTGACCATAAAAAAAACATTGATTTTCAGCAATGTGTTTTCGAGCTTCTGGAGAGGAAAAAAAAGAAAAACGCTTTTGGTCATCATTCCTGCGGGTTTCTATCGCTGCTGCAGGAATTCAATCGGGCCATTTACATGGATTGTTCTAGGACAAATCACAGCGGTCTGGATTGATAGTGAACATCAACATGTGAGGTCTCAAAAACACCTCCACAAACTTCACCTCATGGAATGGTCTCGCCTAATCCTCATATTCGCTTGTGCTCTTAAATTCATCCATAAATAACAGTGTCCGAGTGGCCGAGCAGCACAAGAAGCAACCCGAAACGACGTAAGCTCAGTGAGTGCGTTCTCTCCACTGAGAACTGACTATCGCACTCCTGTCAGGAGAGCAGCCATCTTCGAGGAAGTCACGTTTTGCACAGCTCGCCGGTCGCGCCACCGCCTATACATTTCGTGGAAGAGGCGCGACTTTTTTTTTTTTTATCCAGGTGGGCGGCTTCTACGTATTCCTCAGGTCGAGGCGTGAATTCAGACGGCGAAGGACTCGAATGGAAGGAAGTGCAGCCTGATGTCGATGTTGAGCGAAGCCTGGCATTCAAAGAGAGAAGTCAGCCGATGCGGGTGCGACACTGTAATAATGGCGGGCGTTGCGCTCTTGTGCGCCTGCTTCACTCTTCGTCATGCCAAGGACATCTTGGATGGGCAGCTCGAGAATCTGCTGAAGGCAAGACTCGCATAAAGGGCATAGGCTGAGTTTACGCGTAATGGCGTCATCGGCTGTGCGATGGCCATCCACTCGGGTCGTGCCACGTCAACACTGGCGGGCCGGGGTCGAGAAAGTGCGTGGGAACTTTTGTCTCAGTCTCGCTTCGGCCTCAAGTCACATAAATCGGGGCATCGACATTATATCAACAATGATATAACGCAGTAAGACCTGCTCTAAGGGACGACAATGGAGGGAGGCGAGTTCATCTTTTGTCTGTGTTCGACCAACGAAGAGAGTTCTATTTATTTCAGCCAAGCAGTCACAGCGTGTTTATAGTATGAGATGAATACAACTTTGTTACAGCATATTTTGCAGTACTTCCCTAACCGTGAACGGCAGCTGTCTGAGAAGAAAAGTATATGGTCTCCGCTTTTTCGCCAGCGATATGCTATGCACGAAAATGCGGAGGATGAAAAAATAGAAAGCCACCCGAAGAAATGAGATAAAGCCAGTGCCTATTGAAATGCCAAATGAGATATCTAATGCATCAGCTGTTGTGAAAATCAATTTCCGCTGGACAGGTCTCAATGAGCGTAGAACAAAGGCCAATGAGCTTAAAGAATATGCACGTATACGCTATGCTTTGCTGACAAGGGAATGAGTGATCTTTGGAAGGAGCCGCTGTCCCGCAGTAAAAGTCACGGCAAGGACCATTTTGCGTACCCGCAAGAATACTCGCTGTCAGAGACCGAAACAAGTCGTTTCAACAACGGCTGATGACTTTGTTGTGGAAGATATCTTTAGTGACAACTTGATGATTTTAGTTGCACCGTTGTTCTAAAAAATTATACTTTCCCGATGTTTTGTTTCAGTAGAAGGTCGTCTTCAGTGTCGCATGACCTTTAACTTAAGGTACAGTAAATGTCAATCACGTAATAAAAGAAGACGCGCTCTGCATTATCGACGGTTGGCACCGAATTCAGTTGCAAAGCAGAATCGGTAAGTGCTTTAGTTCACGTCAATATTTTAATGCTACTAGAAACGGTTTCGTTGTCGTGCGCATCATTATTTATTCTTTTTTAATTATTTATTGTTATGGTACCGGAATCGGCTTTGCAGGCTTCAAAGCGGGAGGGTGTATATAAATTACTACACAAATTGCTATGAATTTCAACTCATTGCTATTCAATTCATCATTGGATACAATATCTTACATACAATATCTGTAGCCTTCCGGTCCCTTGTGGATCGACAAAAAAAAGAAAGAAAGAAAAAAAGAAGTTAGGCCCCTCCAAAAGGAAATTCAGCAAGTTTCAACGAATGGTCTCCTCTGCGCTAGGAATATGACGGTGGCTTTTTGATCAACACCCGTTACAAAATGATGTATGCTACGAAAACATTTTACGGCTATTTTTTCTGACGTTTAAATCTGTTGGATTCTGCCTTGTTTGGAGTCGAACGCAATGCTGACTATTGTCGCAGCCGAGCCAACCAGGATCTTCTCGTTTTCTGCATATCGCGAGATGTCTTCCCTCTTGCTTGTTCATGCATACAACCGTTAGGCGAGGAGGGACGCATTCTTGATGCGCTGTCGTGCTTGTGCTCTTCCGAGGATCGTGTCTCGTTTAGGATGTTTCTCACTCCCATTTCCGCGCGGTCGCACACGGTGCGTGACGTCGTGTTTCCTAGAGATTATGCTGCCGGTGAAATTTATGCCTCCCCTCCACTGCTTCGTGCTCGTTGGCGTTTTTTTCGTTTACTTGTTTGTTTGTTTTTCCCAAGCCGTGGTTGCACCTTGCGCGGTTGCCCCTCTTCCCCGACAACTGAGCTTCTTTCAATTTTTTTTTCCACTTCCCTTTCCACGCGCGCATTATTCCATATCGTGAATTTTAGTACATTTTGTTACGTATTCATCTCTTGGGCGGCGAACGAACGCGAAATTTTTGGCATTCATGCCAGTAGCTGTCAGCCAAATGTTCGAGCTTGTCAACGCAATTTGAGGCGACGTAAAGAAAAATGTATTTGCATGGTGTGAGAGACCCAGGAATCCCGGAAACAGCTAATCTAGTAGAATGCGTGAATACATGTTACAAAAACTTGGAGGACGCTGGAGCTTCGCCTTCAAGAGTAGAACGCGATAGCGTAATCGGGCCCCGTGCGCATCGCCTTCTCGATTGCTAGGCTGGCTTCGGTTCTCGGTGGATGCCTCAACCGTGCCGCAAGGAAACGAACGTCTATGCGCGTAACATTGGCCGTTTCAAACTATCCTATAATGCCTACTGCAAGTACAGTTGCGAAGTGCCCTCTGCACATAATTCTTCCTTTTGCGAATCAGCGAAGGGCCCACAACCCGTCCGTAAGGCAACACGTGAACCTCCGCAGCTGCTCACTTTGTTGATGCTTTTGCAGCTGATGATGATTAACTATGTCTGAGCGCTTTGTAATGGGTGGGCCTTTAAAACGCCCGTTAGTTGCGCAATTCACATGTTTTCACGCCTGGCGCGATTCTACGCTTCTGCCACGCAATATTACATGCGTTAAGGACACCCCTCCCGCTACATGATATTCATATAGCCTTTTTTTTCCTGAAGCAGTTTCAAGCAATGGCGTAGCTCTGAGGTAGAACACCAGCTTGCTACGCAGGAGGCCTGGGCTCCATTGTCACTCGAACCAAATGTTTTTATTATTTTATTTCCATCTTTCTCGATTTTTCGCTCACGGACAACGCTGGTTTTTCGCTAACAACCAACGACACCGACACCGACGCCGGAATTTCCGCCAAACGAGCTCTTGAACGCTATCGCGCTAATAGGCTTCAAGCATTTGATAGAATTTAGAATGCAGTTTTCGAGAGTGTTCTTAAACACAGCGGAAGGGAACTAATGAAGCGAATTCGTTCTCTTCCACATTGCGACCCCGAGAGTCGAGAGTGGACTGGCGGACAGTGTGGCCGGCGGAGTGTTGTCATGTGTATTGTGCACCCTGCCGGGGACGAGGGTAGAGCTCCGTGAGTTGTGCAGCGTGGCCTTTTTAAAGACGATAGTCTTTCTTGGAGAACTTAAACGCAGAAATTTTGGTCTGTCTGTCTGTCTTTCTGTTTGTCTGTCTGTCACCCGATTCAGCCACGCGGCCAAAGTTGAACCACTTGCCGAACGCCCAGCCATCTTGAACTAGTGGCTAGGTTCATTATCGATCAAAAAGCAAACATTACTCATATCTGAGGCGCAACATCACTACATAAGTAATAGGTGGTGTGTTGCTTTACTAGAAAATACATAGATACGTAATTCTAAGGACCCTAGTTTCTTAAAGGGACACTAAAGAAGAAGAATGAATTGATTTAGATTGATAAAGTGTGCTCGGAGAACTCTTGTGTAGTTTATTTCACCACCATAGGTTTATTATTAGAGGAGAAAACAAGTTCGAAGTTCCGTTTTTATATTTCGCGCCGAACTTGGTAATTCGTGACGTAAAAGATTTCAAAGAGCATTTAACGTATTTTGGCGCCACTGGCTCGACGAAATTTCCACAAACTCGTTATGTCAAGTCTCTGGCTCCCTCAGAGGACAATGTACTTCGATTTAACCAATTAAGAACTACGTAGGCCCAAGCAGGCGCCGTCAAAAATATGTGACGTCATGGCAAATCGTGCGAGAATTCAAAGGTGGCGTCGCCACCTGTATTTTCTTTTTGCGGGTTTTCTCGTTTGTTAAGCGTCTTCTCGCAGCAAGTGTAGTATTTTTGGTATCGTGGAAGACTACTTTACTAATGCGAGAAAAATCGTTTTGCTCTTTAGTGTCCCTTTAGGCTGCGCTGAAAATGCGACGCTATGCACGCCGACGAAAGCCCTCTGCCACGGAGGAAGGAAAGAACTTTCCTTCCTCCGTGCCCTCTGCACAAGATGTTTCCCGACGTATTGCCAGATGGCGTCCATATCTCACGCAGTGCCTCTTCTATCGTCTTTCGACGACATTTGCAGCGAAGCACGCAGATACGCGGCCATTTTTTTTTCAAGTCTATTCAAAGAGTTTTTACTAATAAATGTGCTTAGTTTTTGAGCGATGATCTACGGGTTGGCATTTTTGCGACCCGGCGTCACGCCGACGAACGCCGCGCTCCCCCGCTGACCGGCGGGACCACTTCTCCGTGAACGGGTTGCGTATAGAGCCGTCAAGTGCAGAAGGGGGTGTTCATCGAACGTTCGCCGCCCACGTTTGATCCTTTTTACCTGTACCGCCAGTAACGGCAGTGTCGTGGAAGGCCGCGATGTACCCCGAACCAGGATTAGACTGCAAGGCGCACCGGCTGAGAGCCAAGGAAACGGACCATTCCCACCAGGAAAGCTACACGTGGGCAAGCCGTATGCGAGCATTCGAACAGGTTGTCACTCTCGTCCATTTGAGAACCCCTCTCTAATTAATGAGGGGTGTGGTCATTATATTATAGGGCGGAGTTGGTAACAATGAAACTAGCATGACTGCACCCATGTAGATGACCCTTTTTCCCCAGGAATAGAAACGGGGGACACGGGTGGGAATTTAAGCGCAAGATATCGCCCTGCTAAGCAGTCTAGTTGCTTGTCCAACATGGTGTAGAAGCAGATCAACAAGAATCTCTTATAGAAGCTATTAGTGTAGCCCTGTATCGGCTGGCCGCCTAAACTTAGCGTTCGCCTAGTTAGATCAACCTGCCTGATATCACTTTCGAGCACGAGGCTCCCGGAAATACAAGCGCTGCAACTACGTTGGCATCGCAGTCGTGCCAGCAACCTGTGACTTCTCGCATCCGATCATCGGGGACTCAACGCGTCCGGTCATCTCACGTATGCCGCCATCTGTTTACACCTTCCAACTTTCTCATCTCTAGCTATGATCCGCTGTTAACCTAGATGTACTGCCTGTGTTGTGCCTTTTATTGTTTGTTAATTTTGTATTCTTCTCCCTTGTAAGCTGCCATACCACTAGATTAAAAGCTGTTGTTTAGTGTTTTTCCACGCACCTCGATGACCTCTTCGCTGTGTTTGCTTGCGTACGGAACAACATAAGCTGCTGTCATTCCCGTCGCCGACTTCGCGCTGGCGACGCTAGAGTGGAAACTTGTAACAATATATACATAGGAACGACGCAAGTAAATACGCCTTCCAGAAAGTTTCGTCGTTCCTTCCTCGTATCTCTCTGTCTCTCTCTATGTGCGTGTGTACACACACACACACACACACACATATATATATATATATATATATATATATATATATATATATATATATATATATATATATATATATATATATATATATGTATATGTATTTATGTATGTATGTATGTATGTATGTATGTATTGCTTTAGCTAGGGCCGGTAGTCTGTGACTGTGATGGTCAACCTATCAATAGCTGTTGAAGCTTTGCTTGTGAAATGCTTGAAAGTTTGGTTATTCTATGTGTAATGGCATATAACATTACAAGGGCGAACATTTTGGGACCCAACTTATCTTTTTTTTTGTGAAAGCTTCGGAACGTGTCAGCTTAAATAAAAAAAATATCGTTCTTGAGTAGCGATTGGTGTAGTTTTAAATCCTGCGCTAAATGCGGCTCCACTACTGTGAAACCTGAGGAAATGCGTAGCACGGGCACCCAGCGCTTCCCGTTCGTAGAGCTCTCACTGCTCCGTTTGCCAAACTGTCGATGACGTCAATGTTTTAGGTAAGTAAGTAGCGTTTCCCTGGCACGAGTATATTCTTGTTAGGGAGATTCGCAAACTCGGTGTGGGACATGCGTGCTACTTTTTGCTGCGCTTTATCGTCTTCCTGCTACTAACGACAGCTGAGATACGTGTCGTCTGCATTGAGTTCCGTCAAGTTGCTCCCCCATTGAAATGTAGCGCCGGTGGGAGGAGAAATCCTGCACTTGGCGAGGCGGTGGCGCCCTCTCTTGCGCAGCGCGGGAGTCAGCCGCATGTTCCCGAAGCGTTTTTAGCGATTTTAAGTTAATTATTGTGATTACGTCTTGGTTACTTCTGTTAATTATGTTATTTTAGACATCGTTTATTTTTACCCGTTTTTGAGCATTGCTAGCCTTGTTTTAGGCCCACATTGACCACTTGACAAAGGAGGTTTTCACGTGACGTCATCCGCAAGGGGCGCTAGCGTGGCAGTCGCCATATTCGTGGTCTTGCGCGCGAACGTCATCGTCGGACTACGACCAAAGTTCTCGGCAGCACGTGTTATGTTGATATTTTTCTACGAAAACGGCTTTGTAAGGTGCAGCGCTGCCAAACATCAGGCTGTCATATCTCGGATCGCTGAACGACCATGGCTATGGCCGCACACTCGCTGGCGCCGCCTGGTGGAAAGGGCTCAGTGAATACCTCCTACTGAGCGTCATCACGCCACATGGTGGACGACAAGCCGGGACCCTAAAGTGCTGCGCATTTCAAAGGAAGAACTCGCCTATGCTTTTTAGTCACCTGGCATATTCATAGTAGATAAGCCAAGGGCGGCTTCCCTCGCTTCCTCGCTTCCGTCTCGACTTTCCTCGCTCTGCTATTAGGGAAGTAGAGACGGAATGAAAACTTTCAATGGCAGATGACCTTTGGAGAAGTTGCTTTCTACGAGCAAACGCTTTGCCTCGTCATATTCTCATACTTCTTTTTTAGTTATAAATAGACGCGATTTTCGTAACTACCATTAGGTTGGGTCAATGCATGTGCAATCACACGCATCAATAATTAGTAACTGCCATAAGAATTTCAACGATGTGTGTCATGTTACCTCAGTACCGTTAGTTTTCTTTGAAAATTGCTGCCATTTTCTTTACCTGAGGCAACGCACGTGAAATCATTATCGTATCTCGAGTGCAAACACAGAGCGTCGTCCGGCTGCTCGGTTGTTCTCTTTGTGTTGTTACCTCTATTTATTGCTTATTTAACGCTGACTATTTTTTAACGAGTTTCTTCGCTCCACAATGCGAGCTCCGTCAAGTCGTTTCCCCCTTCAACTGTAGCGCCGGTGCACTTAGCGAGGCAGTGTGTCGCAGTTTGTAAGACTGTTCGTGATTATGTGAACACGCCAAACCGTACCGCCCACTTTGATCGCAGTGTTTATGCAGCTCCTTAGTGAGCTTCATACACAGTTGTGCTCGGCTTGTTCAGCTTGAACGTTTTTTCGTATTATAGCATTTCCGCACAACCAAATGAAAGGGGTCCCTGATTGGCTCCTTGAACGCATCTGGAATGTAATAGCTTCGTCGGCTACACCTAGTGGCAAGCCCCGAAAAACGGTAAAATCGCTTCTTGGCATTTGGAGACTAGGCACTGTTCTCCAATTGCCACTCATTCTGCTGTCCTTGAGCAGGCGCTAAAGAATATTGACTGCCAAATGACAGCTCCAGCATAAACTCAAATGAGCAAGGGAATAGAAGAGCCATTCTATGGTGGAGTTGTGAGAGTCGGAGGTGATTACGGAGGTGTTCCACTTTCATTAGCTTAGAGTAATTGAATTCTATGACAACCACTAAGCGACATATTCGGGTGTCGAAAGTGGTGACTTCTCGCTAGCCATACCTTTCGTTTTAGTGCAAGGCAGAACGAAAATTCATTCATTCATTCATTCATTCATTCATTCATTCATTCATTCATTCATTCATTCATTCATTCATTCATTCATTCATTCATTCATTCATGTGATAAAAGAGCCTTGTGAGGCGCGACAAAAGTTTCTCTTTCCGGGTGGCGATTTCGGGTCTCTTTTGAAATGATGCAGGAACTGCGAAATAGTGTGAAATACACTCACCAATAATATTATCACAGGTAGCCTTGGCTGCATGTCGATGGACTGAAACGAAACGGAAAGAGAGCAAGGTTAGAGGACGCGTAACAGGCCCACTCTCTCAGAAAAAAATACAAAGAAAACGAATAGAAATGCTCGTTTGTGCTGTACACGCAGTCAGGCGGGACAAAAGTGAGCGCAGCCTCGGGGGCAACAAGATCCGGGCCATAAAGCTGACACCACTCGGAGACTAGACGACCAACGAGCAGAAACGGAACGTGCCCGATAAACGGTTCCGGAACGAGTCCTTTCTTCCACAGCCGGACTTCTTTTCGGCCTTCGGCTCTTATGTTTTCTCGAAGCGTTTGTTACTCTTTCCCGGGCAATGCTAGAAGCGCTGGGAAAAGTCCTGGGTGCTTGGCGAATAAATGAAACGAAAAACAGCGCGAGAAGACAGGGATGGAAGGGGGCACACGCGCGTCTTCTCGCGCTGTTTTTTCGTTTCAATATGCATCAAAACAAGCTTGCCCACCAACAAGCATTAACAAAGTTGGTGGACCTCTCCAGGCCAAGCGCCCGTGGTCAGCGATCAGTCCTGCAGCATGCGGGTCGGTTGCTCTTTTTATGCTGTACAAGCGTGCCTTGATGTCTGGATTGAAAAAGGAAACTGCCGCCAAAGAGCGATTTCCCAAATGTTCGACTGTAGCACTTCTTCCGGACGAAGATGCCGGAGATTACGGGGGAAGACAATCGTAAGGCCATGAAAACTGCTGATATATGTTCAGCCCGTTCTCAGTTTTTCATGTCATGACCTGGGTACATGCAGGACACATCAGCCTGACGCTAGCTCTGGAGCCCAACGATAGTTGTAGCCCTATCAGGGACGGGAATATGCAGCTACGTGGCGTGTCAGAGCCCACAACTCGACAAGACACCAGCAACGTGTAATGAAATTAAGCAGCGTAGGGCGCGTCAGAATTCATCTGCGTTATTAAAGAAAATCTAACACGCAGGTACCGCACCACGTATGAATCGATGTAATGCGAAGCAAGGTGACCGCACGATGGTTTGAGACTTGCCAATGGTACGAATTACGAATAAATAGAGCGCCGGAAAGGGGTAGGGGAGTCATCACCACCTTGTTCATCATCAGCCGGCGCAAAATTCTGCGAAGAACTTTCGCCACTGCCGCACAAAAGGTTTTCCCTATTTGCTTCAGTTTGGCGCCTTACGCAAGCTGCGTGCTAATTTTCTAATTTCATTACCCCATCTAAATTTGAGCCCGCTCTTTAGCTGATTAAACGCGTTATGCCACCTGCCCAGGCCTCTGAACTCCGCTTCACCAGTTGCTCCACTACGCGGTCTCCTAATGTTACGCCTATTATCCATTCTATTGACCGCTGAGTAGTGCTGGACTCTTCGAGTTTCCTTGTTCAGCAATAAGATCGATTCACTTGAGTATCCTACAACATCGGCTGCTGATCGTCCCTCTCATTCCAATTAAGTGGCGTGGCATGTAAACGGCTTTCGTGTTGTCATCCTTACATTAGAGTAGATCTGTGCGGAACCAGCATCGATTGCCCGACGGCATCTCGATCAGCGTCCCCGCGTCGAGGTAATAGTCTGCCGATATTTGCGAGTCTAACAGGACGAGCGTGTTTATACTGCGTGTCCGATTTGCACGGTTCGTGCGCGGAGTGTCACCGACGCACCCCGTGGCTTTGCCTTGACACAAAACGGCCGCCTCTCGATCCGTCTCAGCCGAGCGAGAGGAGAGGAGCCGAAACCTTGACCCGAGGCATCCACCGCCGCCAACTCGCGTCCACTGCGACCTATACGGTTATCTATACGAGAACCACGAAAGACGCAACAGTGCGCAAGATCAAATGCGCAGATGTTTGCTCAAATAGGCCGTACCTTGTAGCGGGCCCAGCAGTGAACTGTGCAAACAATGTTTCCTTTTTTCCCGCACTGCTTCTGCGCACGCCTTGGAAAGTGAAAGCAGCTTGCAAAGGCCAGCTAGTCCAACACATCACTATTCTGCGGTAATTTATAATTTAGTAATAATAGTAATAATAATTCATGGGGTATTACGTGCCGGCACCACGATATGATTATGAGGCACGCCGTTGTGGACGGCCCCGGATTAGTTGTGACCACCCGGAGTTCTTTAACGTGTGCCTAAATGTAGGTAGACGGGTGTTTTCGCATTTCGCCCCTATCGCAATGCGGCCGCCGTGGCCGCGAATCGAGCCCGCGTCATCGCGCTTTGTAGTCCGATACCTTAGCCGCTGACCTACTACGGCGGGTGTTTCTTCTTTAGGCTTAACTTCACCTGTCAAGGGTGGCAATCAAGACTGCTGCTTAGGGCCTGTCTCCTGACGCATTCTGTGCCCCGGGTAAGTAAAAAGGAAAGCAAACACCATGCAGTTAACGGCGCTTCACCTTTGACGTCAGCAAGTTATATGGTAACGTTTGTGCCATGCCTGTTAAAGCATCGAAAAGAAAAGAGAACAACGCAGTGACCAAGTTTATCAGATAAATGCACTACCACACGCAGGTATGCGCGCCTAGTTTCTTCTCATAATGACGTGTGGAGGTAAAGAAAATGCGCGGCGATGAAGCAATTCAGTGTAAACAGACATTGGATTCAGCCAAACATGAAGTTTCTGTACCTGTTGAGTAGGAGCCTCTCATATGCGAAACTGGCAGTGCGACAGTACTTTTTTTTAAGTGCGAATGCACTTTATAAGCGACCCTGAATCCGCCGTCCCATAGCAACGGCGCGAGGAGCGGAGAGGAGCGTCTGTAGCAACGGCGCAGCGACGTCACACCCCACGTGACTGCGCGCGCTCCGCCCTCCGCTCCGTGGCTGCGCGCGCCCCGCGCATTGCCTGTGGTGATGAAGGCCGGCGGCGAGACGCCGAACGAAAGCGTGCGAAGCGAGCCGAGCACCCCGAAGCCGATCAGGCGCGGGGACGCGCGATGCGTGAGCGAGCGCGGGCCCTCGAATTCGATCGGCCGGACGCGCGCTTCAAGCGAGACTTCCTGGACCGCAGCTTCGGATATAGCTGCGCGGTGTGCGATCGACTGTGGTTCGACAACAACCTGAGCCCCATCTCGGGCGTGCGCAACGCCGCCAACAAGTTGAACGCGTTGCGGGTTCTTTGGAACGAGTTCAGAAGACAGATCATCATCATCAGTAAAAGTGCTTTGCACTTAAAAACGGCCAGACCTCCGTGGGTCGGCTGGCGCGTGCTCTCTCGCTGCTGTCTCCTTCGCTCGGCTCTGCAGTTTAGTCGCGCGCGCCCCCTCATAGCATCACCCCGTGCTTCGCACTTCCTCATACTCCCCTTCGGGGAAATGCGGGTTTTTTTCTCGAGCTGGTAACGCAGAAAACGAAGAGACAAGCGAGAAACAGAGGCACGAGATGAGCGCTAACTTCAAACTAAACTTTATTCTCTCAGCTTTCAGTTTTTAGCGTTCTTAACTGTGTAGCTATTTGCTTCTACGGTTTTTGTTATAGGTGCTCATTAAGATGTTGTGGCGTGTACATTATGCTTGTGGGAGGGGGATGAGGTGTTCTTGGGTGACGATGTGGTTTTCTCACCTTTGCTGGGTGATAAATAGGCGTGGATTCCGAGAATAAACTTACGTTTGAAGTTAGTGCTCGTTTCTGTTTCTCGCTTTTCTCTCTGTTTTTTGCGCACCCTGCTCAGGTTTGCAAACTTGCAAACTCGTCCAGATTTTCGTTCCTTTTTTTCTGCCTAAAGCACTCTGGCTTGACCCCGCGATGCTAAAGAGCGCCACCACTGAAAAAGCCTCAAGACATCGCTAACACTTATCGCTCTCACTGGATCTGTATCTTTGTCCGCTCGCAGGGGGTGTGAAAGCTTAGTTTAGCCTCAGGGACGCTTTTTAAAGACGAAAGTCTTTCTAGGGGAACTTAAACGCAGAAATTTTGGTCTCTCCATCTGTCTTTCTGTTTGTCTGTCTGTCACCCGATTTAGCCATCCGGCCAATGTTGAAACACTTGCTTACCGCCCACCCAGCTTGAACTGGTACGGCTGTTCATACTTGTGAACGTTGTCAATCAAAAAGTAAATATTGCGCATATCCGAGGCGCAACATCACTAGGCAAGTGTTAGGTGGTGTATTTCTTTAATAGAAAATACATAGATACGTAATCCTAAAGGCCCTAGTTTCTTAAGCTGCGCTGAAAATGCGGATGCGCTGAAAATGCGACGCGTCGACGAAAGCCCTCTGCCACGGAGGAAGGAAAGAACTTTCCTCCTCCGTGCCCTCTGCACAAGCTCGTTTCCCGACGTATTGCCAGATAGCGCCCATATCTCACGCAGCGTAGAGTTACTGCATACGCTACCTTTAGGTAGCAGAGTTGCGCATCTGTCTTCCAAACGCCGCTAGCAACCATGCGTTGCGGAGAAGCTGACGCTGGGGCCAAGCTTTGTATTTCTTGATGGCGCCGCTGCAGTGAACTGGAGTGACACTAGTCATTCACATTAAAGTAAATCACCGGTCTTCGGCACGCCAAAGATGTCGACCGGTGACCTGGTAGGCATGTCGCCTGCAAAAACGGAGTGAGTCTTCGCGACATAGCCATGGTTGCTAGCCAGACCTATGCGCAACTCTGCTACCCAAAGGTAGCATATATAGTAACTCTAACGCAGCGATCCTCTATCGTCTTTCGACGACATTTGCATCGAAGCACGCAGATACGTGGCCAATTTTTTATTTGCGCACCCAAAAGCATACGATTTGAATGAAGTTTCTATTTATTTCAATCGGCAAGATGTTACTGGGGCTGGAAGTGTGTACCCCTGTGTAGCAAAGACCAAGACAAGCAGTACGCGCTCACGAGTAGGTTGCGAGTGAGTGTTACGGCGGCTGGCCTCGTTAGTTCCTTACATCTCGAACAGTAGAGAACAGGGATCGATGTGGCTTCTAGCGATAGTGAACTCGCTGGACCACTAACAACGCGATTGTTCTCGCGTGGTAATGAAATACCTGCGCGTTACGCTACTAAATAATAAAAAAAGCTTATGAACTGTATATCTTTTGCACGCTTGCCATGCTTGCTGCGAGCGCAATAAAAAAAGAAATAAAAAAGACCAATAGCAGAACTTAATGAAGCTGATTCATATTCTTAGTCATAATAGCGTCATAATAACAATGCAAAGTGACAGAAACAAGTCCGCGCTCTACATTTTAATGTGCGAGCTGCGCAGTGCAAAAGCAAGAAAAAAAAAAAGCCAATCCGAATGATGAGGTATGCACTTAGTGGTGAGATATAAAGAGAACCGACAGCTGAGAGAGTTGGTGCCGACTCATATTGAACGCGCAACACACCACGAAGACGAGAGACAGCTAAGCAGGTGTACTACATATTGAGTTTCGATAGAGAGCGAAATAAGATGGCGAATTTTTAACAGCGCGAAAGACACGTGAGGACAGAAGGGAGGAAAGAACGCACGTTTAGCATTTTTTGTCCTCTCTTCTGCCCACTCAAGTCTTTTGCGCTGGTACGTAATCATGATGGGCCAACACGCTCATTCCTACACGCTTCTGCGAAATAAGAGCTTCATGGCGTTGGTGTTTCGTCAAACCTCCAAGCTACCTACAAGGTTGCTCCCATACCCCGTAATATGGATCCTCAACTCTGTAGATGGGAGGCCCGAGTCGGGGCTTTACATAAAGAGCACTCAAATAGGACGAGCGCAAGATATGTAGATGCAGCACTCCACACTGGTAATCGCAACAAGGCTGTAGCCACGTTGGTCGACCGTCGTCTTCGCGAAATCACCAGTGCATCAATTCGCTGCACCTCCATTACGCAGGCTGAAGAAATGGCCATCGCTTTGGCCATTGCTACCGGCAACCGCCAATGACGGTCACTAGATATTCTCACGGACTCTCAAGCGGCCTGTAGAAATTTCTGGAATGGACGAGTCGGCTGACCGGCGATTAGCATTCTTCGTGGTGCACCAGATCCCGACGACACTCTTGACACACGAAACCCTGTCATCCGGCACAGGATAACATGGAACTCGGGTCACATGGGGCTAGAAGGAAACCAGGAGGCAAACAGGGTGGCTCGAGGGTACACAACAGCACCCCTTGACCCGGCCTCCGAAGAGCCTATCCCGGTCCCGTGTGAATATGCGGCCATCCTAAATTACTACAAGGGACTCAGACATATCTACTCCCTACCCCATAAGAAGCTCACAAAGGAGGAAGCTGCCAGCTGGCGCTTAATCCAGACCGGAACGTATCCAACCTACATTTTCTCAATAAAATGCGCCCAACAGAGTACCCTGCGCGCTGCCCATGGTGCTCTGAGAAACCCACACTAATACACACTACATGAACTTGCCGGGCCATCCCCGGCCTGCCCCCCATTGACCAAGCGAGTGTGGAGCGGTGAACCAGTGGACCAGTTACTTGCCAGTGATAACCTTGATGATCAGACCAGTTTGATCGACAGGGCACGCAGGGCGGCAACTGCCTGTGGCGTCCTGGACTAAGGGCAGCAAGCACTGCCAGGTGGTACTTGCGGACCAAGATGGCCCCGCACCACAAACCCCTTTTTGTTAATAAATGTTTTTCCTTCCTCCCTTCGTGGTGGGAGCGGGGTTACGCCTATGATCAGTTTCTTGTCTTTGTATTTTGCCCCTAGTCACAACACGCGACCTTTGAAAGAGAGCGCTGGCTATAGTTTCCAGTCGATGTGCCTGCTCGCCCTGCTCGCATGCAGAGGAGAGCGTTTTACCTATCGCGTGCTCTGTTCGGGCGCCGTGATCACGATACTATTCAGTCATGTTTCGCAATGATCTATTCTAATTCGACATTCCCCCACGCGACCTTTTACTGGAAATGTAGTAGTAAGTCAACGACCACAGTGCACATAAAATGGCGTGTTCGGATGCACACGTGATGGAGAGTTGAAGGTGATCATTCAGAGCATTACTCTTGGTTGGAATAACTGAACATTCAAGAACAAATTTTGTGATCACACCGCTCTGTGTGGTTTCAATACGCTTGTTGTCCCTGGTTATTTTGTGGCCGTTTGTAGCCATTTACTTCGAACACGCTTCCGCTGCAGTCATCTGCACCTTGCCCTGAATACAAAAGAATGTGACGCCCCTAAGGCCACCGCCAACATTGACAAGGCTGCCCATGATTTACCTGTCGACGTAACTCTGACAAATTAATTGTTGCTCTAGTTCATTTGACAGTGCTGACGAATTAAATTAGTGTCACGAAATCAAAATGGACACAGGAAACTACGACAAGGCGATTTCACAGCATCGTCGCTCCCCTGGCACCGAAGCTCACATTCGGAACACAAGAGATTTGATGAACGAGGCAAACTGTGTCACCAGAGGTGAAGATACATGCTCGTCGCACGGTCCGTCCAATCTTACAGCCTTCACAAGGCTCCATTTGATGTCTCAGAACTACGCGCCTGATTACGATCATATTTTACATGCGATGCTGAATTGTGGTGCAACGATGGAAGAGAAAAGTAATACTTTAAACCTTACAATTGAAGCTGTCTAGGCGACTGCTTTGAAAGCAATCAAAATAAGATCGTCTGAAGTTAAACCGGCGACTGCTGCGCCATCATAGACAGGAAGAACCTGCAACGCTTCCTTGAATGGCATCGAGCCTTACATCACATTCATCGAAAGAAGCTAAGGACGAGTGCCTCTCTCTCACACACACCGGTCGGCACTCACGACTTCACGGACAAACACTTTGTGGTTCGCTGTCTAGTTCAACGGGCACGAAGAACCCATAGAGGCCCGCAAGTGGGGACCATTGAAGCAGACCTGACAAGACATTGGCACCCGAAGCATATTATTGAGCCCACAATGAACACTCCGCACATGGCTAATGAAGCGATGGATGTTTGAGCATGACTATTTAACTACGTCGCTGTCCTTATAAGAAGATGCGAGCCAAATTCCCGTATAAATATTGAGAAAGCGGTGAGTACAAATCACCCACGTACCGAAAAGCAAGCGATATCTGGGGCCGAAGCAACAAAACTTCTCTTTCGTAAGTGCGTTTTCCCATAGGCTGCGCTAATATGTCCCGCATCGTGATAGCCTGAGATATTCTTTTAAGGAAATCTAAGAAGTTTTTTTTCCTGTTAATACCGGAACTGATGAACGCAAATTATACCTGCAAGTTTTCCGAGCGTGGCTTACGAGATTCCCTACGCTGACTGCGAGTCCGTATATATTGATGACAACGGAAACATGTACAGGCGTCAGAATGAAGTTACCAAGGGCCACGCACTGTGAAGTGCTCTCACCGAATACAATAACAGGAAACAACGCGCGTGTCGTAGGCGCAGATAAGAATTTAAAAACGAGATTTCCTCTTGAGTCATACAAAGCAGAAATTATACGCTGAACGTATCATATGACATTCTAAATCCTGTGTTCTTTTGAACATCCACCTAAGTATACCTCAAGACCTTCTGCGTAGCAGGCATTTCCATTGCGGACAAGGGATCCGTACGAATGCCGAAACCTAGTGTTGTTTTTCACATTGACTTGCGCTTCCTCTCAAATGATGTAACTGAGAAGACGGCGTTCCTGTGAATAGTCGACAAAGGAACCTACTTCGTGCGCTACCAAAGTTTTCGCACCGAAAGAAACTGAATGCATCCACGATCAGCGACGTGGGCGATGCGCATGTGGGTTGACGTGCCAGAGCCGACGTCATCGGTCTGGCAGCGGCTGCGAAGGTCGCAGCTGGCCGTGAAGGGGGCGTGGGCGCTGGCGTCTCCTGTTTTGTCCTCGCGAGGTCGCGTACACCTCGCTTGTACGGAGGGCTTTTTTGCGTAGTCCATATTCACCTTTAAATACGTCATGTATATCACCATCTCTTGTGTGCACAGCTTTTCCACACGCCTTCAGTGGCGTTATCAATGAAGGAACTAGAATTTTTGGCATGGTTCCCACGTGGCACTTCTCTTTCTCTGTTCTGCAGCCTGTACCTTTCCTTCTTTGTTGCAGTTTCAGATAGGTTGCTTACATACGCGCAAAATACGCAATAAAGTTCTGTTTTAAGTTAGCACTCGTCCCGTCGTCCTGTCCTGTCTTCGTTTCGGCGCTATTATTTCTGCTTAGCGTTCGCGAACGCATCTCTCAGCGATTGCCCCTTTTATTGCGCCAACATACTCCGCTAAACGCTTGCAAATTTTGGCATTTATAACAGGCGCTGCATTTCCTGCTAAACTCAGCACCAATTCTATGGTTCTTACACAACGTCGCGCTAGATGTTACTCTCATTTCCCGTTGTTTGTATTAGTTCAAAGCAGAGCTCAGTTACTCTTAATCGCTCTCAAATCAACACTGTCTTGCTTCTCGGCGTTGCGGCTGCATATACTATTGCGTCGCCCGTTGTGCATCTCCTTTAAAGGCGTCTTTATACATTGCAACTCCTTGCGTCATTCGCTACTACTGGTGCAATGCACTCTTTGTATTATCTTCATCGATAATGGTCAGTCGCCGGTCATGGTTCTAGAATGTCTGCCGCTGTAGTGAATGGCAGATCACCAATATTTAATGAATGCAGCAGCTCGAAGCAACCGAATATTGACGCCTCGATGTGTGATAATTATATTCAAGAGCCGGCATCGTGCACGTGAGAGTATGTCATGCACGCAATAAAAAGAAAGAGTAAAAGGCAAGGCTTGATGTGCACACAGACACAAGAGGGCCAAGGAGAATTTATACGAAGCTTGAACTCGCCATGACCACCTCCGGTTTCCCTTTCTAAGTACACCTAACCAACGCGAATGCAAGATGTCGCACTTGGAAGAGAAAACAAAATTCTGTAGAAGGCAAAATTTCACCCAAAGCCTCGTGCTTGGTCCCAGTATATTGAGTGCTAAAGCATGACTCGTAATTGTGCTTGGTTATCGCGCCACATCTGCCGGCTGCTGTCACAATGTGCATTCACTAATAATATCTGGGGTTTTACGTCCCAACACCACGATATGATTATGAGAGACGCCGTAGTGGAGGGCTCCGGAAATATCGACCACCTGGTGTTCTTTAACGTGCACCTAAATCCAAGTACACGAGCCTCAAACATTTTCGCCTCCATCGAAGATGCAGCCGCCGCGGCCGGTATTCGAACCCGCTACCTTCGGGCCAGCAGTCGAGCGCCATAACCACTAGACCACCACAATGTGCATTCAACCTATACATTGAGAAAATGTCAATACCGGCCCGTGACCGCTTCGCTGTACACGGAATACGTGCTTCTACTCAGTCGCTGGTTCCGGCATTGCTCTCTCTCTCTTGGATGGGCACACATTTTATTTTTTTTTGCCCATGGACGTTCAGGCGAACGGAATTCGCGGACCGATTCTCCAGCAACCCTACTGAGAATAAATGAGCTAGAAGTCGCTGTTTACAAATCCGTAACGGCGGATAATAAAAATATAGTAGTTCTGCAATCTGATGGAGAATTTTGCAAAGCTGCTCGTTCCTAAGTGCTCCTTGCTGTTGGTCAGCCGGCTTTAATAATGATATGTCCTGCGTCAAGATGGCCTGAAATATTCTTTTACGAATAATGCTAGTATGTGACGCTTTTCTGTGAACGCAGGTCCTGCTCCTATTATAGCATCTCAAGCGCACAAATCTCTGTTAAAAATAAAATAAAAAAGAAGATCCACTAGTAACGATTGTACTTTTAAGCGTAGTGTGTAAACTGTTGTCACTCGTGCCTCATTTTGTTTAGCAACCCATTTCGCGCCATTTTGTGTGTTTGTAAGGAAGACATATTTCTATACGGGGATGCAGAAGTTAGTCGTGCCTGTTCTTCAGCTTTTTATTGTGGTCTCCCCAATAATATTACGATGGAAATAACATGCCTTTATTATGACTACTTCTACTCCTACTCCTACTACTCCTACTACTACTACTGCTACTACTATTAGGAAGTATATGACAGCTGGTGTTCCACAGGGATCAGTGTTGCCACCTTTGTTGTTAAATTTTATATGCATCACTGTCCATCGGTACTCTGTAAAGCTAATGTGCATCAGTATGCGGAGGGTACGGTGCTTCTAACATGTCCCATACGTTATGGAGCAGCTAATAACGCTCTGCAGTGTGCAATTCATAGGGCCATGCTTAGGTATGAAGAAAATTGTGTTATTGTGCATGAAAAGAACACCAAACTCATCTGCTTTCGATGCCTTTTCAAAAATCAAAGAAATAAATACCCATATTTCTACATGTCGAACATTGCAGTCCATGAAAATACACGGCAGTAGAATATGTAGATACATTCAAACACCTAGGTTTAGAATAACAGAGACCTGAGCGAGTTGCCAAGTGTTCATCTAAGTATTCATTCACCTAGGTATTCACCTGGGTTTAACTTTTCACAGCGGCATGTCATGGCAGAACCCCTTTAAAGAAACTCGGTATTCGTCTCACCTTAATGAGCAGATTGATCTTGTAGCTGAATTAGAAAATCAAGTGCAGATACCTGTGTAGGCGCGTCCGATTTGCTACCCTAAAAGAGGAACTGTTGACGGAGGTGCATTCTGTCAATACAACGAAATTATTATTTTTCATGCCTTGCGACAATCAATCTTAGAAAAAAAAAGGCAAAACCAATTAACACAAAGTTATGGCGCATGGTTGCGCACCACTAGTCCTGTCCTCCTGTTACGTTACTCGTTTGTGCATTTCGCTCAGCGCATCTGCATTACAAGTTATGGCGCCTTCTGTACGTGCATTCACGTCTATAACGTATTTATGGCGTCAACACTTGTAGTGAGGTGTGCGAAACAACCACAAGGGGGAACACCAAATTAGACGTGTACCCGTTGAGGGTCATTATGTTTGAACGCTTTGGACTTGATAACCGGAACAATAAATCGCCTTTAAACGTGAGCGCAGAAGGTGCCGAGCCTGCTGCGTTGCGCAAGCGATTAGACTTTTGTACCGGTAGCGGCAAATAACTTTCAATGGTTTCGAGTAAGACGAAACTATTACCGGCACAAGTCAAATGCACATTTCAAGGTGCGCTTAAGTCGTAGGAGTACCAAAAAGGTAGGACGCGAGGCCGCACTGGTAAGATGGCCGTGCAAGCCGCCGGCAGCCAGGCGCCCTTATCGCGCCTGTGCGGGGCACCTTTAAGGGGTGAAGAGGTCTCTAATTGTTCCTTTCCGGCCGGGGCACGACTTGGCGAGAGAGGAGCGCACAAGTACGAGCAGCGTCTGCCACACGAGGGCGCTGTTGGCGGAAGCGATGGCATTACGAGCAGGTCGCGTGAGCAGCACCACCTTCACCAGTAGGAACGTATCGAGGCGTCTTTGGGCGTCCACCGCCCGACACATCGCCAATGGAAGCCAGTCGAGACCGCCTTGCGCAGAGGAGAAAGCGCCTCTGCCATGAGCGATGACCGGGGAACTTTAATCACACGTATCCTGTTTCATTCGGCAGGCCACGATGGCGTTTCTCTGCGCCTCACTTTCTTGGTCATTAGCCGAGCCCGTGGTATTAAACAGCGCCGGCATCTCGCGCATGCCACTCTTTTGTCTGTGAACGTTTCTCTTTTCCGCATATCGAGGGGCCCACTTGCTCAAAGACCCGTCGATAGCGCATTAATATGAAATTGTGAAGCCTGAAGGGGACCGAAAGAACCCGTAATAATAAAAACTCACAGGGTCCCTTACGCACACACATAGGACGACTGGAAGGCTTAGCAAAACGTTTTTTGTCACAACAAGCCAATAATGGCAGGACCATTACCCTCGTCAATCTCATTTCTGTGGCCACATGCCAATCACGGATTCTTGCTTTCTGTCTTAAACGCAAGCTCGTCCCCTACGAAGTGCAAGCCTTGTTCTGTTTCGTCAGCCCTTCGTGGGGACATATACGCAGGATGATGAAAATCCTCAAGGCGGAGTACTGGCGGCAGGTGCGCTTATTCTATGACCACCTTCGCGTCATTCTGGAAGAAGAAACGCACCAGTCTTCGACTGACAGGTGCTTCAGTGAGTTCTAGCGCCAGTCCAGTCCTCTTTATCTGTCCCTGTGTTGCTTTGTGCTACATCTTTTGCCTTCTGAAGACTGGAAGGCGACAGCCATCTTATTTTTATTCTCAGTCGATGTACTGTTCCTGCGCCGCCACCCCCCGAAAGCTTTCTGCACCTAATGTGGTTTTGCATTGCCTCCAGGATCGTAGACACCTCACTAGGTGTAGACACTACGTGTAGACACTACACTCTAAGACAAAATCGAGTATTTTGGGAGTGTTTCTGCCACACAACAACAATCGTCATCCACCTCGCGTGCTTTCTTCGCGTTATCACCGCGGTCGCGGCACTTCCCGGTCACGAACGGCGCGCGCGTTATCAGCGTGACATAGCATTCTTGACAGGAAAGTGACGAGAGCTGGGTTTTCAAGAAAGGAAACGCGAGCAAGCCAGATGACGATTATTGTTGTGTGGCAGAAATACTCCCCAAATACTCGATTTTGTCTTAGAGTGTAGGTGTAGACATCACGTAGACACCCTACGTGATGGGCCCACCGTTGACCAAGCTAAGATGCATGTGGTGACGTCATCATGTAGCCACTATGGCTTCATGATGACGTCAGAAATTTTGGCGACTCGTGACGTGATGATGACGTCATCACGTGATGATTTCTTGCATCACTCGTGTGGACGCCGACGGGAGACGCCGACGTGGGACGCCGGTCAATTTTCGCGTTTCATGAGGCATGTCAGGCTTGCGCCTTAATAAAAAAAACGGAAGTGTGTATTTTAATGGGGAGAAGCAGCGCACCCACTCAATCCACAACAGTGCGAATATTCAGTGTGTGATCACACATATTTTTCTGGCCGACTCATTAACGGTAAAAATGGAATCATGTTTCTACTTGCTAAGGCTGCCAGAGACATTGTAACGCCGATGTGTTGTCTTCGATCCTACTTTGTGACGTCGTCGTGAGCCAATTCGCTGCTACAAAACCGTTATCCTATGCAAACTGTGCTTAAAAAGAATAGGGGTACATGTGACACTCAATTTTTGCAATATGAAAAACAGCCGGTGCCATAGTCGCGTACCAACACCTTTATTGGTAACGTCAGTAAGCAAAAAAAGAAAAAAAAAGAAAAACAAATGACAGAAGCACCGCCTTAATGAAGCACTGCAGCTAGGCAGCGAAGATAAGTTAGTGTGTGATGGACAAGACGACACTGACAGGCTGAACACACATCGCGTGACTGGGGCGAACCCTGACAAAGAGAGAGAGAGAGAGGAGAAGAAAAAGAAAGAAGAATGTGCCTGCCTGGTGGCTCAAGTTTTCGTCAATTTGCAACACATCAGAGAGGGACCATAATGCTCAGTGGCTCCAGATGATTGGCCGAGATAAAGCTGTTCCCATCCCAAGCGTTCGCGCGCCGCAGCTTTTCCCTCATCGGAACCTTTGAGTGCTGTCGCGAATTCCACATGCGTGGCCTGATCAGTCACGGACATCAGAGGCGTTAGCCCTGTCACACTGTAGCTGTGGCTGGAATTTGAACTTTTTGTTTTCATTCCTCTGTGGCGGGATGCGAGTTTCACCCGACCGTCCGTGTCGAGATCAATTAGCAAAGGAGAGAGCAGCGCCGCCACTGTTTAAGCGATATACAGAAATATGCGCTATTTGTGTGAAACGATGCTCCACCTGCCCTGCCTTTTCTCCCACTCGGTATCTGGAAATTCCAGAGCAAAGAGATTGAATAAAGCCAAACCGGCTCTTTCAGCTCGACTCCCCTTCACACTGGTTCGCGTCTATGCAAGGGTAGCCCGCGTAATCGATTTTCGCGGCACACGCTTTCCGATACCCATCTAGCCGGTGCTCGTCGGCACTAGCCGATCTGGCGGCAGGCGCCGTCCTCCTAATCCCAACTCACGCCGGGATGTCTTGACCTTAGACGGAAGCAAGTTCTCCGGCCGTCCACCTCGCCTTTTGGAGCCGGCCGTTGGCTGGAGAAATAAACAAGGTGGGCGCACCTTGAGCTCGATTGGATGCATCGCTGCCTTGTTCATGGTCGCGGTCAGAGTTTCAATATACCGATGACATGGTAGTTTCATAGCGAGTCTCATGCAGGCCTACGCTGCCGCTATCGGTCGTGGGATGGATGTGCAGCTTACAGGCGCGGTGCTGTGGCTTTTGGGAGTTTCTCGGCACTCGAGGAGATGAAGAATCGCATACCATGACACCAACATCGCGAGGACGGTACGCGAAAACAGACTGCATTCCGAAAGAGCTTGACCCCTTGCTTGCCTTCAGCTTCTTTGTTTCAAGCAGAACTCTGTTTCACTGAGTTCAGCAAGAATATGTTTTCCGGTTTTCGTCACTAACATAAACGATTTCCGAGCTTCCATTAACTCATCCATCAGCCCTCTTTGCTGATGAACGAATAATGCAAATGCATCGGCCAGATTATATGATTCGCGCGGCAATATTTTTTTACATCTGACAGCGTCCGTCTGCAATTTGACCTTGACAAAAATGGGCATGAGGAATGTCAAATGGATTACTGAGCGCATATAGAGTTTATCGTAACATGATTTATGGTGACCATCAGGCTCGCAATATTAACAAGCAAACACTAGAACAGGTAACATATATGAGTAACTGGTTACCAAGGCAACCTACAACGGGGGTGGGGAGTCTACGTTGCCGCACAATACGAAGCGAGAATGTGAATCGTAAGAAATACAAAACCGCTTATTGAGACGTATAGCATGATGCTGCGGGTTTCCTGTCTCACTCGGCTCGTTTGCGATCGAAGTTTCAGGCGCTCCGTGCTTCAGGCCGCCGTTAGTACTTCACACCGCGAGCAAAGCCGGTAATTTGATCTCGACGGCCGATAAACGCGGGTTTGTCCGGCACATGATGTAGCGATAGTGCACACATCTGCATTGAGAAATTCATGTAAAATTTGTCGTAAACAATGCTTATGTAATACTACGCTACCCAAACCGTAAGTTCTGAATGGCACCAGAGAAATTTAAACGCTTGCTGTGGTCGCCTTGTTGTGACGGGGAAGAATACGGCCATACATGGCATAACTTAAACAACGAACCATTTATTAGGTGAATTTGTGCCCAGATAAGAGATGACATCTTTAAAATCATGAATCCCGCAGAGATTAGCCTGGATCATCGCCTGGATTGCATGCTACTCCAAGTGTCAGGGGATGACTACGCTATGACAATGATCACAAAAAAAAAAACAAAGGCGAAGCTTGCACTAATCCGCGCAAGGCTTGAAGTAGCGAAACTGGACGATTCTGAAGGCTAATCTGGTTGCTTCTAGGTTGTTTCTAGGCCTTATCTAGGGGATGCAGGTTGTTTCTAGTTTACTTCGAGGTCGTTGCTAGGATTTAGCTAGGTGATGCTAGGTTGTTTCTGAGTTGATTATCAGCTCAGAGCGGTTCGAGTTAAACCACAGACAGTCACAGACACGACGCGGATGTTGAAAATGCAGAGACGGAAACTCGCGCTGAAACAAGCGTTCGCACCTCTTTGGGGTCTTCTCGCTTTGGGGTCTTCTCGCAGCCGCCGTTGCTTCTCCCGTTCCCCGGTATTCTCTCGTTGTACGTACTCGGGGTTTTCGGCTCGCCGCCGTCGCTTCGCAGCCGTTTCTTGTTGGGCTAACTGTTGCCTTCTTCAGTATTAGTGGACCAGTGGTGAGTAGTGGGTTTTACCTAATTTCTGTGGCACAGAGCCGTTTATGATGATGATAGTTCTTTTATTCGTCGGACGAGGAACGGTTCGCTAAAGAGCTTCGCTGTTTAAGCACGTGCAGTCAAGCACACACACATACACAAAAGGGTTACTCGTGAAGTTCTGTTATGGTGAGTAGTCCTCGAAAACACCAACATCGCTTTTGTATTGCGCATCATCGTAGTTTGTTATCTCTTAAAGACCCGTCTAAGGGTATTAGAGAAAGCAGAAAGTACAGCGCTATGCACTGCGGTCATAATTGTACAATTAAAATGAGACAACTCGGCTTCATATTGAGGAACGAAACAGCTAAATATAAAAAAAAGGAAGAAACAGAAATGACACAACTATGACACACATCACGTTAACACAGGACACTTGAGGATAGAGCGCGAATCATGTACACAAAATTACATTAAGTTAATCACCTTCGTGCTCATTTCAACTTGGGTAATTATTATGACACATCACTTGTGTCAATTATAAAGACAACGGCAAATGTCACTCTGGTGTAGTTCAGCACAAAAGCTGCACGTTGCCGTATACGTTTGTGCATTTCCATGAAACTTTTTGAGCCACCCCACTCCCCGAAGGCGGGTGGCGAGAGGAGCTTGACTCTGCGTTTGTCGGCGTTCTCCTCATAAGCGCTGCTCCGCGCACAATGCGCGGTCGACCCGCACTCGCCGCGCACGAGTGCGCCCAAGCAGCGCTCGACGGTCGTGGCGAGACACGTACACGAAAGGCGCACCGATCCGCTGAAGCTCTCTGCACCGCGCTTCGTGTTGCACTGCCTGCGGCCCACCTTTGACAGATCGACAGTCAGTGGATGATGTCATCATGTGACGTCACAAATTCTGCTACTCTGTGACGTCATTATGTGGTGCAATCGCTCGCTCAGAGGAGGTCACGTGGGTTTTTTTTTTGTGTTCCTGTACGGATGCAGAAGGACGCCGCAAAATTAATCGAGTGTGCCGTTTACAGCTGCGCTGTAAAATGTACCACTAGAGTGAATATCCAAGATGTAATTTTTTCTGAGAGCCTAATCAAAGCCATTCTGCGTATCATCGAGCACTAGTCTTTGTCGTTAAATTCATGTTAAATAATGTTGAAGAACAAATCAGTTCTTTAATTACTTCGTACCACTGATCAGAAAGGAAAGGTAGCAGTAGTGATTGGGAAAAGACGCACTCGTCAAAGCGAAAGCGTTGTATGGCTCATCGATCGAAAAACCCGGCGGCATCCGGAACACGAATGACACCAAAAGTCTCCGCACGTTAAATACAGGTGTAATGATTTCAAATGATCAGGGGTACAAATATAAAGTGAATTTGAAGCGAATGGATGATAACGTGCAAAGGATAGGCGTTCTCCTACGTTCTACACACACACACACACACAACACACACACACACACACACACACACACACACACACACACACACACACACACACACACACACACACACACACACACACATATATATATATATATATATATATATATATATATATATATATATATATATATATATATATATATATATATATATATATATATACCAGCCCGTCATGCACCTTGCCAGCTATCATTGCTGCGGTCGTGTACAGGGTGTTACGAAAACATTTGTGTACATATTGCAAATCAGTTCTGCGGTTAAGAAAGGGAGAATAGACAACCACCCGTTTGTAGCACGACGCCACAAGGAAATCCAATCCTTGCGGCTTCGTGCTACAAACGAGTGGTTGTCTATTTTCCCTTTCTTTACATTTGTGTACACTTTGATAAGTATTTACATTTGATAAGTATGCTTGAGATAAAGAAATGAGCGTACTAAACTGTGATTTGTACATATTTGCAAATTAGGTAACAAATTTATACAGTTATCATCTAAATTGCTTCAATGAAGCATTGTGAAGAAGGAAGTATGCAAAGGAACTGAAGAGAGAGAGAAGAGAGAGAAAGAAAAGACAGGGAGCTTAACCAGAAGAATTCTCCGGTTTGCTACCCTGCACGTGGGAAGGGGTAAGGGGATATAAAAGAATAAAAAAAAAGAAGAAGAAGAAGAGATGATGTGACGACAGCACGCGACAAAATACAACAACAACAAAAAAAGCAAAGTCATGGCCATAGTCTAAGTACTACATAGCAACATTTTGCGCCAACAGTCACAGTTTGACATTGAGTCCGGTTGCTTGTAGAAACCTCAATAACGCCTTCAGAGCGGCTCGTGCTGAAGACCGGGTAGGCTAGGGTCGTAGGATTTTGTTCTCCGTGAGAGGGCGGTTGTCCAGCTGGCCTTATGCGGCTGAGAGAGCCGCTCTTTCGGAGTTGAAACGGGTGCACTCACAGAGAAGGTGCGCGACTGTTTGGCTGCACCCGCAGACTTCACCTGATGGGCTCTCAGCCATTCCAATAATATACGATTAGGCATTTGAGAAGGCCACTCCAAGTCATAGACGGACCAGCAGGGTAGAGTCACGTCGTGATAAGGTCGACGGGGTGCGTAATTCAAGATCAGGATCCAAGGCATGCAGCCGTGCACTTGTAAATGTCGACGACGACTTCCACAAGTCCAACGTTATACGACGAGCTAGCATACAAAGTTCTCTTGCGGCGTCCGATCTCGACAGGGGAATGGTGATACTGCTGACACCGTCATGAGCGGATCGGGCAGCTGCCTCTGCTTGGTCGTTTCCCTGAATGCCGCAGTGACTAGGCAGCCACTGGAATACTACTCGGTGCTCTTTTTCTGTTGCTTCATGGTGGATTTGCCTGATTTCCGCGACGAGCTGCTCATGTGAGCCATGACGTAAATCGGATGGTAGACTTTGGAGGGCTGCTTTGCTATCGCAGAAGATAGACCACGAATTAAGTGTCTGCTCCATGACAAATTGAAGAGCAGCACGGAGGGCTACTAGTTCCGCAGCTGTAGTGGAGGTTGCGCGAAACATTTTGATCTGTATTGTGATAGATCTTGCTGGAATTATTACGGCGGCGGTTGAGCTTGTAGTCATAACTGAACCATCAGTGTAAATATGGGTGTGAGCACTGTACACCTCATGTAAGTGCAGTAGTGCAGCCCGTTTAAGGGCAACCGATGACGTTCTTCTTTTCTTGGTTACTCCAGGTGTGTTAAGGCGCACTTCGGGTCGATGCCATATAGGCGAGGACGGTCTTGCTGCAGGCGTATAGTTCGATGGCAAAGAAGTACTATGGGCAGCAATAATTTGGCTGAATGTTGTATGCGGCCTTTTTGCAGGTAAAGATGCGAGATGGTGCGAAGGTACCCGGCCAAGGTGTCGAATATGCGCCCGGAGGGTATCAGTTGTTACGTATGTTGACACAGGATGGTCTCCTGCAATGACGATTGTTGCCGCTGTAGACGCACATTTCGAAAGATCGAGGCATGTCCTTAGAGCTTGAGCTTGGAGGCCCTGGAGTGCTTGCAAATTTGTTTTGCAGGTATTTCCCATCACAGGAAGACTGTATCTCACAAAACCGAGAAATAAGGCATTGTAGAGTTGCAGCATAGACCGTACTGATGTGCCCCACGACTTTCCACCCAGAAACTTGAGAAGATGCGCTATGGTCGTCAGCCGTCTCTTCAAGTACAAAACGTGTGGCGTCCATGATAAATCGCGGTCGATGATCACGCCTAAAAAGCGGTGCTTCCGGTCTTGGGCAACTGCTTGCCCATTGGTCGTTATTGTGTACTGCCGCATTGTCTTGCGTGTAAACGCGACAAGGCAGCACTTCTCCAGTGACAGTTCTAGACTTTGATTTTTCAAGTACAACGCGGTCAGCGTAGCTGCTTTTTGTATCCGGGCTCGTATTTGTAGGCGTGTCACTGCAGATGCCCAGATGCAGATGTCTGCATATATAGACACATGGACTGTACTGGGCAAACATTTCGTGAGGCCAACGCGCACAAGGTTGAATAGTGTCGGGCTTAACAGACCATCTTGTGGCACTCCAAGTCCTGTTTGATGGTGAGATGTGGCACGTTCCTCAGTGACCATGAAAAAACTTCTACCAGACAAATAGCTGCGTATCCACTCGAACGTTCGGCCGCCAATTCCGACTTCAGTCAACGCGTCTATTATTGCGCCATGCGTTACATTGTCGCAGGCGCCTTTTATATCGAGGAACAATGCTGCTTTGAGGCGTTTCAGGCGTTTCTGATGTTGGACAAACATGACTAAGCCAATCACGTTGTCAATAGAGGATCGCCGAAGTCGGAAGCCTGCCATAGAGTCTGGGTAAACGTTGTACCATTCTAGATACCACTCCAAGCATGTCAGCACCATCCTTTCCATAACCTTCCCAATGCAGCTGGCTAGAGCAGTGGGTCGGTATGATGACAGATCTAGCGGCGATTTGCCAGGTTTAAGAAGCGGAACCAAGCGGCTGCACTTCCATTCTGGCGGAACCAAACCCTTCCTCCAGGACTCGTTGTACAAATTTAGGAGCACGTATCGCGCCTTCTCGCCAATGCTTCCGAGCGCTGAATAAGCCACACCGTCAGGCCCCGGAGATGATGAGCGCCTGCAGCTTGCCAGGGCCGCTTGAAGCACCTCCACTGAGTACATGAGGTCTATGCGGGAGTCCCGAGACGCAGGAGTGACGCACTGTATAGGTGCACATGTAGCCTGAGTGCCAATCAGTTTCGCGCAGAATTCTTCAGCCACCTCACTCTCTCTTCGACCCTGCTTCAGAGCGAGAGACTTGAAAGGGAAACGCTGATGCGGTAGATCACGAAGTCCGCGAACGGTTCTCCATATTTTAAACAAACGCTGACGTGGATCCAAGGACTCACAGAATAGCTTCCATCTTTTAGACTGAAGTGCGTCAATACGGCACTGAATCTTCTTTTGCAGCCGTCTTGCCTCTCTCAGGTCGTGTATTGACTTGGTCCGTCTGTATCTTCATTCCGCGCGCCTGCGAATCGCCCGTAGGCGCTGTAATTCGGGTTCAAATTCATTGTAATTCAAAAAAGGCTGAAAGGTGCGCGTAGCCTCCTTTATGGCGTTGCGAATCTCATTTCCAAAACCTGATGGAACCGTACCTTCACAGATTTCCTCCATATGCAGCCGGAACGCCGACCAGTCAGTAGTTCGTCGAAGAGCGGTAAATGTGCCCTTGGATAATCCCTTTATCTTCAGATAAGTAGGAAGATAGTCACTTCCATGAGATTCGATATCAGCGAACCATTTTACGTGTCTTTCCAGATGCCAAGAGAGCATGGTCAAGTCCAAGCAACTGCTGTATGTAGTTCCCCGCAGTTATGTCGGACTACCATCGTTGAGGCAGCATAGATTGTGCTGTGTCGCAAATAATGCTAACCTTCTTCCCCTAGAATCCATCTTTAGGCTGCCCCATAGCAAAGGAACTGAATAGGGTACCATAAGCCTATTGTCTAATGAGTGCACAACAATTTTAGACCATGTCGTGCGTTTGCTACTCCTGACTGTGTCCAATTTGCGCACCGTAACTATCCTCGTCCAAAACAGCTTGTGCTATTCAATCAATCAAACACAATCAAAAGTTCATTTCACCAGAAAACTCTGGATGGTCTTCAGGGCTAAAATCTGCTCTGGGCAGCTTGACTGAGTCCCTAAACACCCTTACATTGGCAGCAAATGACGTTCACAATACAAACGGGCATATGAGATTAAAATTATAACATACTATAGTAAGACTGTAAGAGTTTCAGTAGGGACTACATCAAGTAATACATATAGCGTACAGAGAGTTGCAGTAGCATTCGCGTACTCGTATGAAAATACGCGTATGAAAGTTTCACAGAATAAGACATCGCGTAAAGATGACAAAACATAAATAAAATGCAATATAACAAGATAGGCTAACGTTTGCACAACCAAGACATTCGCCAGTCGAAGAATTTCTAAGCGAGAGCTACAATATATACGCAAGAAACCGACACAACTGCCGGTGCGTAGCACTAGTAAATTCGGCAAATTCATTCAGAATGGATGATAAATTATAGTGGAATGCTCGTAAGTTGCAATGCTGGATTTCATCCTGACCCCATGAAATCACCTCTCACTATCGGCTTAGTAGAAGGGCCTATCCTCTTCCTCACCCGAAATTAGATAGGTCTCAGTCAATTACACTTAGAATGCTCCAGACGGGCTCGTTCCCTTCGCGCGGCTTTCTCAGTCGTATCTCCACAGACGTTGACTCAAGCTGTCCGGACTGTAATGAGAGTTATTGCTCCTTAGCGCACATGCTTTGGCAATGCCCCGCGTTACCTAACGGCCCTCTATCCAGCGAAGCCGACTGGGAAGAAGCACTCCGGAGCCCATCGCTCCAGGCACAAATCCAGGCAATCCAGAGGGCCCAAGAAAGGGCGGAACATCACGGTGTCCCAGCCCCGACTTGGACGCGGCCAGCGGCCTCCGCGGGTCCCCGATAGGGGTTCCCGCGAAAGCTCCTCAGGATCAAATAAAGTTCATTGTCTGTCTGTCTGTCTGTCTGTCTGTCTGTCTGTCTGTCTCGTAAGTTGTAGGTGGTTCCGTAGCGAGGAACCGACCACGTTATGCGTACGCATCATAGTGTCATTAAGTTTTATGTATGACATAGTCGCCAGAAATTCTGTATAAGTGTCGGAAAAGTAGAAAAATTGTAAAACCCGAAATTCGTATAAGTGCTGAACCCGTATGACACGGTATTCTTGAAAGAGCGTTCTACTTGAGGCTCTTCCATTTTAGTGTTTCTGGGCAATCATGTTGTAGTATAAATCAAGGTGCCGAAGTCAATCATCTTTCTTTATTGGTCGAGGCACCTTCTAATCGAAACTTCTTTCCTGATTAAGTGCATGTGGCTGGTCCGGTAAAGCAAGTAGAAAGTTGTGCGCTTGTGTCTATTTATTGAGCATAGTCAGGATGTCTGCGTCAGCTGACTTGCCGTTTTCGTTCATTTTCTCTGATGCTACATAGAAAGCGTCCACAGTCACGAGCCTAAGCAAGCTAGAAAGCATCGCTCTCGAAGGTCCACAGGAAAATACAGAAATTAGCTTTCTTGAAAGGTGCACGCGACAGATGAGAGCAGTGACGAGTTTTTGTGTAATGAAATCGAAGCTGGAGCAGGCTCTTTCAAGACCATGGCGGGATACAGTGCTAACGCGAGGCGGATGCAGTCTCCTCAAAGATAATACAATACGAAAGGCAGGTTTTCGAGCAAGCCATCTTTGTGGTGGCCGAAACGATGTCATCTTAGGCTGGGCCATGTGCTTTGTAAAGGTGGAGCTCGCGACGTGCAGCGACACCGAAGCAGCCTAACAATAGATTAACTGTTTCGTGACCGCGCCTAGAACGTGGGTCACCGGTGACCCGAACGCGCCGAACAAGAATTTAAAAGTGCGGGCGCTCCTATAAACTAGTTGCACCATCTGGTACATTATGTAAGCACTAATCTTTCGTTTCCTGCATAGTTAGTTTTTTTTCCCGAGCGGCAGCTATTTTTAACAGCGACTCAAAGATAGCGGTTCGCTTGGTTCGCGAAAATGGCAGACAAAACGGTAGCGAGATTCTCTCAGAAATGTTGTTCCTTGGACAATTCTGTTGCGTCCGCAAGCAATTTTTCTGCTGTTTCTAACAGAGGTGAGTCCGAGGATGATGTCGAATCATGTAAATATAGTTCGCATGATAAAAAACCGTAGAACGAGCCCGGACCGTAGTCAGGTGTTTATCAGTAGGTTACGCTTTCTGGCGCATCGATTTTTTACTCTGATTGAAATGTCAGGGTGTTGGCACTATTGTATCTTGTATTTGTAGGATCTCAACAGTATATGGTAAAAATTTGGCGACATAACCTTCAACCAGTAGAGAGTAATGCTCAGCCCAAGGAGGCTACTCGGCCGTGACCTCAGAGTGGTGCTGCGCAGTGAAGCGATATGTGTCTCAAGGAAGATCTGCGTTTTGGGCATCTTTTTCACCGTAGAAGTAATAAAGAGGATTTGTGTTAAAAATGAGTGTGCGTGGTCGCCAATCCTGTAGAAGCAATCTTATGCCAAAAATGATGGTTCTTGGGAAATGGTCACGGCCGCAGAGACAGTGAATTTCATTTGCCTCTTGATCAATATGGGCATCGTCGAGCTTCCACGATTACATCTCCCCAAAACAAGTACATTCAGTACAAGTCGTATGGATTGACGAAGCAGAAAAAAATAAAAAAGCGCTAAGAGGATACGAAACTTGATGACTGGACCAATGCCACTTGTAACGCCTGTTTTGCCCTGTGGCACAACAACCTTAGAAAAAGATTTTTTTTTTTACATCTTAGAGCTTTCAGAGGTGGTTCTATCCATTTTGACAATGTCAGACATTGAAATGTGAAGACTTTTTTGTAGCTTACAAGTTTAGAATATTTTTATTGTGTGCGCTGAACCCATGCTTTACGATGTTTTGATGCTGTGTTCAGTGCTACCTTTTGGTATCGGTTTTTTTTTGCTGAACTGCTATTTAGCGTAATTTGCTAAAATACCTATGGCTCAATAGAAAATTTATACTTCTTCACAATTATGTTTATTGTGTAGCTCTGTTTGAAAATTTTGCACAGGAAAAAATATAACCGTGTAACCTGATGGAATAATGCAGTTTTCACTGGGCAGGCAAAAAAAAATGTAATTCATACGCTTTTTGAGCTAGATCATTCAAACTTTCCTGTAATATAGAAAGATGTTGAGCAAATATTTTGCATTTCTTATTATTTTTTATTTTTTTTTTAACATCAAGAATGTTCTATGCAGTGTTCAATAAATCTTGTTTTTTCATGAGTATTCTTGCATATTATAACTCAATATGAGTTCCTCTAAGTAATACCATTAAAAAGTGCAATCACATAGCTTCATATTGATATATACTATTACACTACATCTATCATATTATTCGTAACGAAAAATAATTACTAAAACGTAGAAAATGGGGCCAATGTTCCCACGGTCACGAAAGAGTTAAGAAATAATGTTGCCGAACTATACAGTAACAACATAGCTTCTAGTTTAACAAAATGTTTACTATATTTTCGCGCAAGAATGTAGTGATCATGAAGTAAATACATGTTGCAGCAAGAGAAAGATCAAGTCCATAAAAACTGACTGCAGCTCTTATGCTCCGGTCGCTTACTTTGGCCAATTCTCTCCTGGCCCCTCATCGATGCTGTCTTGATAGCGAAGACTTGATTTGTAACTGAAACGATCAAGGTATGCGCCGTAGACAGGGCCTAATCTCGCTGCTCTTCAAGTACGTCATTCGATTTCTCTAGCCTGGAGTGGCACAGACAGCACACGCAAGTAATTAACCGGACAGGTGTGGGCGGCCGTGCCAGTCGTGAGCGCACCGCACGGCTCGTCCCGACAGTACGTATAGTGCGTGTCAGCGGCCACTTTCTATACACGTCTTCTATAAATGCACGTCGGTCTCTCGTGGCATGCGAACTTCGTGCCTCGCCGCCGTAGTCGCGCACGCTTGCTGTCGATGGGAAAGCGATGACGTTCTATGCGTGTGTTAGGTGGTGCCTTTGCATCATTGACTTTCGGCGGCGAGTTGGCCGCGGCGCATCATAGACACAGGGCAGCCACCCAAGCGGATGTCTGGATGTCAGGCGGGCGGCGCAGCTACCGGACAGCTCCTGGAAGCAAGACCCGAGTGTCGGTCGACAGAAACCGGCGCTCCGGCTGCCGGGCCCTTGACCGGCTTGTGCTGGCGAGCGTGGGCCGGACAGGCTTCCGTGTTTCTCTCTAGCTCTATTTTGCTTTGCTTTCACTGAATCCTGCACCATGTTTTCTTCCCGCCCTTTCCTCCCAACGTGTGTGCCCCGTTTATCCCTTCCTGCTACTGTCGTCTCTGTGGGGATATCAAGAAACCTTTGACAGCAAAAGCTGCTATGAGATCACAACAGCCGTTTTTGGCGCCATAGTTGTCCGCCGCCGCCGCCGGTGTCCGTAACAGCTATCGCGCGAAATGAAATAAAAAAGAAATAAAAAATACTCAGGATGGAAGAGGGTTCAAACTTGGGCCCATTGCATTGTACCTCATAATAAAATAACAACCATGCGTCACAAAAGGCGAAATCTGTAACAAGGCGTCACACAATGCGAATTTCGCAACGATAAGTCGTTGAATGCTTCCAACCCATTACCAAGGGCTCAGCCGTAATTCTTCGTCGTCATCAGATACGGCATCAACAAAGTTCGCATAATGCTTACAGGTGTGTAGCGGGTACCACGGTTCTCCGCAGAAATACGCAAAATGGCATAATGGGTGCATCCCTGCCTCACAAAAATTATGATGATTTATAGCGTAGTGGGTTCCTCGCGCGTGCACTTGTATAAGTTGCCAAGAAAGCCCATAAGGCCCCCCATGATCCATTTCCTCACGATCTCAATAAAGTTCTTTCCTTCTCTCTCTTTCGCTGTCTCACGTTAACTTATGTTATAAAGCGCGCTAGGAGAGTGAAATAACGACCGGGCGTTACACAATGCGAATTACGCAACTACTCGGTCGTTTAAAGCTTCCAAGCAATTACAAAGGGCTCAGTGATAATTCTTGAATGTCATCAGCCGCCGCATCAACAAAATGCATATAATGCCTTACAGATGATTATGATTAGCGGGTACCTCGCTTCACCGCAGAATGACGAATAATGACGTAGTGCGTGCTTCCCAGCGTCACAAAAATTATGACTTATGGCGTAGTGGGTACGTTGCTAGGGTACTTGTTTTAGTAGTCACAAGAGAGTTTATAACGGGCTCTAGAAATGCCGCTCTTCCAGCTTTCGCTGTGACTGTGCTGCGCTTTCCGCGCAGGCTTGGCGTTTTTTTGTGTTGCCATAACAGCATCTAGGCTGCGGCTTCTCTAAGCTCTGAATGAGTTTGCTGCCAAATGTGGACGAGTTGCTCCGCTCTTTCAGGTTGTTCTTAAAGACCACCTAGGTCGCTTAAGCTCCGAGTGTACGGTGACAGCCATCGCGGTTGACATCTACTGAAAGAGGCCGCATGGCGAGCAAGTGGGTGTTGTCGCGACTTCATGATTTTCACGACAATCGTTTATCGACGGACAAGGAAAACTAAGTAAGGCGTGCCGGTTTTCACGAGCGGAGCTAAGAGGATATCTGCTCAGTTCGGAAGCATAGAAAGTGCATTCCTCACCTTCGGACTGCAACCTTTATCTCCCAAAGGACTGCTCGTTTACTGAACCCGGGCGAGGCTGTGTCTGTCGAAGAACAAGAACCTATTCAATTCCGGTTCAACGGAGAAAGTGCGACGCGCCCAAAAGATCAAAGGATGAAAAAAGCAAAAATGAAAAAAAAGAAAGATCCGCCGGTAGGGTACAGAAAAGCACGCCGAGGTATAACCAGTCTGGACGGCCGCCCTTCCGGAGGCAGACGATGCTCTGTGGAATTCCGCTTTCTTTGCTTGCCGAGACTGAACTCGCTTCGCCGGAGCTTGCTGTTAGGCCTAATGTGGAGAGTGCGAGCAGGACCCCCGCTGTCGCCTCGCTCTGGCCTTGGGTCATCCGCAGTGAGACAGCGCATTCGCCACGGGCGACGTGCTTCGCAGTGGCAAGCCAGCCAGAGAAAATGGATAGCCGCGGTCGTGCCCGATCGGCCACCCGCTGCTCCTCGCCCCGGCAATAACCCGTGCTTACTTATGCAACGAACGAGACAGCTCTTATTACGAGCTGAGCTGTTCTCCTGAACCTTGCTGGTTCCAAGGGCTCCGAGGTTAGTGACCGGCATTGGTTTTTACTCGTACAGCCGCACAATTGCTTGCAGTGCTGTAGGCAGTCACCTATTCGTGTCCGAGAGTGGCATGATGCCGCATATAGTAGCAAACACAATTAAAGGGCTCCTAAACACTCCGAGTTCAATTACGAGAGAGTGGTTTCTTCCTCGCTTTCACTACCCTTCTTACATCTCCTCCTAGATCCACTCATTGCTTCATAAAACACGTCGACCATGTCAGGAATAAGCGTTGAGCCTATCAAGAGTTCGCGCTTTTCAGCAAAACGCCGTTATCTCCGCTTGCGCAGTCGAAAACGCACAAAACGAAGTGAAATCAGTCGATCGCGCTCGGTGACTATTGTCATGCGAGACAAGGCAGAAAGGGCGTGCAACTACATGGCAAAGCAGTGCAGCAGACTATTCACAACTTATACCCCTCGTATATATCAGCCAATGAAGAGGTTATTTCCACATGACGTCACATCAATGGCGTCAGGAATTGGGTCGAAAAGACGGGAAACGACAAGAAAGAATAACGCGCTCATTCTTTGCATTTTCATTCGTTGTTTAGGGGCCCTTGTACGTATTTCTAACGTACTTTCAGCGCGGCATCGCACGGCATCGCAGTATAACCGTGCGCATGCACATTACGATGGCTTAAATTCATGTCCGTGTAATACTGCGTGGCCCCGCACTAAATTAATCTGCGCCTAATTTCGTGTCACATCAATCCCCCCGAACGTATATAGCGGTATATGAAGACTTATGCGCGCCGGCGCTTCACTATTCAAGTCACCTCTCCAGTGGCAATTACAGGTGTTCACCCTGATCGAAGCTGATCATGACTTGCGGCAATTGATGTGTCCAGGAATGCTGCTTCTTGTTTTCAGGTAGCACACAATGGGGTAAAAAGCATCTGAATGGAATGACAAAATACAGACTCGAAGACATCGCCGGGCCTTACGGTGAGCTGTGCCAATGGTATTGCGAATTCTATAGTGTGTAAAACTATTCCATCCTGCTTCAGTCCCGTTCTGCCTGACGGCACAGCCACCATCGCAAGCACTTTTAGATGCAAGAAAAACCAGCAAAAACCGAAAACAAGGGCGAAGACCTTTTCGCGCTTCACAATGCAAGCATCTACTAAACTTTTCGGAAGAGCGGAATCAAACGCTCTTCCGGGATCACCTTGTCATTAGAAAACGAATATTATTGCCTGTTCTGACACTATTTGTTATATAGTCGACAAGAGCGCAGAAGTGAATATGATCGAGCTCTCCAAATTACATGGGAAACGAGGTTTGCGCTTTAGCCTCCGATTGGTTCTGCTTCCCGTTGCTTTTAGCAGCAGAGCTGTCAAAGCTTTTCGTTGCGCCCGGTGGTGCGAACAGAAATGAAGCGGCACGCGCTCGCTTCGTGCTCTTTGTCCCCTGCTTCGCTCCCACAGCGCGTGCGCCGATTCGTGTGGCCGTGGAATGCACTGACTATGATGGGCGACTATGTCACGGGACTGAAAATCACGTAACATCTAGTCACCTGACTAAATCACGTAACATTACGCAATAACTAATCACGTGACTAAAAATCACATATTACGTAACTAGTCACGTGACTAAAATATGAAACATCACCGAACTACTCACGAGAGAAAATCACGTAACATCTAGTCACGTGACTAAATCGCGTAACATAACGAAACGTCTATCACGTCAACAAAAATCACGTAACATCGCGTAGCTAGTCACATGACTAAAGCCACGTAACACCACGTAACAGCTAGTCACGTGACATGTTCCTGCCAATAACACGTAACCGCTAGTCACATGACTAAAATCACGTGATATCACGGAACACCTAGTCACGTGACAATCACGTAACATAACGGAACTAGTCACGTGACTAAAATAAGGTAACAACTAGTCACGTGGCTGAGCTCACGTAAAAACTAGTGAAGTGACATGTTCCCGCCATAAAACACGTAATAACTAGTCACGTGACTCAAAATCACGTAATATCAAGTGACAGCTAGTCACGTGACATGTTCCCGCTAAAACAACGTAACATGTAGTAGCGTGACATTCTACCGCCAAAACCACGCAGCAGCTAATAATGTGACTAAAATCGCGTAACATTGAGTGACGTGACTAAAATCACGTCACATCACGTAACAACTAGTCACGTGAAGAAAATAACGTGAGATCACGTAGCATCGAGTCACACCACTAAAATCACGTAACAACTAGTCGCGTGATTAAACATCACGTAACAGCTAGTCACGTGACTAAAATCACGTAGTAACTGGTCACGTGACATGTTCCCGTCAAGAACCGCGTAACAGTCACGTGACTAAAATCACATCACGTAACAGCGAGTCACATGACATGTACCCGCCAACCACGTGACCCGCGCGTAGTTGGAGAACCGACCGAAACCGGAGAAAGATAGGCAAGCCTAACCGTACTTAGTACTACAAGCAAAAATTTAGCATCTCTAGCAAAAGCTTGGCATCACTAGCAAAAACTTAGAAAAGCTAGGCCGAACACTAGCTCCGCTGTTGGTTTCAGCCTTGCGCCACTAGTGCAAGCTGCACTTGCAACATCTTGCAACGATTGCGGCAGCCTGTAGGAAGGCTAAAAAAACATTATCATTCAAGAAATGCTCGCACAGCGATGTCCTAGACCATAAAAACGGCTTGACGTCGTAATAACGCCATTGAACATAGCTTAGTTATACGTAAATAAATTCATTTTTACCAGCGGTGCTCTACCAAAATGATCGGTAGTCACTAGGCAGGCATTTTCTATTCCGTTTTAAATGGCGCCCTGCCTGGCTGTTCTTTAAAAGTGAAGGTTTTTTTTTATGTGCTGTTTAATGCGCACCCGTCATTTTGACGTCGTGAGTTTTCGCGGGTCTTTGACGCCGCGGGACAGGGAGAAAATGTCAGCGCTGATCAAGAATTTCTGGCCGAACGAATAATGGTCAGGAACATGCAGTATCGGAATAATTCGTTGTTTTACGTTTTGCCTAATTGTGTATAAGCAGTCATTACATGACAAGGAGGTTCCATGCCTTTTATTGCTTCGCGGGACACCGAAGCGCTGCGAAAATGACCTAATAGGTTTCCATTATTAGAGAGCTAGAGGCTAGTCGCTCCACACGAGAAGTATACAGAGCTTCAAAATTGGATAGCGCGAAATCGACAAGGACTACGAAGGAACACAGATGTACAGGACAGGCGCTACTCGCAACTAAGTACAGTAGCGCCTGTCCTGTACGTACGTCTGTGTTCCTTTGTAGCCCTTGTCGATTTCGCGCTATCCAATTTTGAAGATTATTAACCAACTAGCCCAGCAACGTATACTAATAAGATACAGAGCTTAATTGAAGTGATTACATTGCGCCACAAAGAATGCGCTTTCGGCAGCACATCTGATACTTTTTTTTAAATGCAAGGTGTAGTCGCATGGTACGCTGCTCAAGTCGATACGACTCAGTCGAATTTGCTGCAATTTTTATTTTTTAATTAGTGGTACATGTATACAAATATGTAATGTATAGCCAACACTTTCAAACTGCTCTTCTGAAGAGCACATAAGGCGCTTATAAATCGCTTTATTGCTTCCTTAGGACTATTTGTGGTGAAATCCTGTGTACATCGACGAACAAACTCTACGTTACTAGTTCAATTGCTTCTGCGAAGCGGCGTGGACGGCGTACTTAGCCAAGACTTGAGAAACTCAATGGCACGCTACAGACACGAAGCAGCCGCGTGGTTGGCCTGGATGCCTAGCAGTTGCAAATTTCTGTTGCCTCTGCACCGTGCACACCGTTTCTTATGGGCAGAAAATACTTCCCTACAGCGAAATTGCGAACTGGTTGGCTTGGTCTCAGCGCATGATAGGCTCCTTGGCCTGACCAGGCCACACATTTAAAGAGAGATGCACTGTGCGAAAACTAAAGGAAAGACAGGTAGTCTCCAGTTGGCTACCCTGTACTTGGGAAGAGGAAAGATTGCAGTGAAAGAATGAAAGAGACGAGTTCATGAACGGGGGTCGGATAATAATTATGACAACGGCAACGTTCAACTAAATGGAAAACACTATCGATGCACGGTCGGAATTCGTTGTTCGATCCGGTGTCTCCAAGAAAACGCACCAATGCCATTATAGTGGCTCGCGTTGAAGACAGCGTAGACCAGTGCCCTAGAATTTCGCTTTCCGTGAGTGGGCGGTTGCCTAGCTGGTCTAGTACGATTGCGAATGCTGCTGTTTGGTAGTTAAAACGGGATCACTCGCAGATAACGTGCGCGATTGTTTCGCTGCACCCACATAGTCGACGTTTTTGTGGGCTATTAGCCAAAACAATAATAACTGAATAAGCATTTGCGATGTCAAGCCGCAGACGGACACTAAAGGTAGAAATCACGCCGCAAGAGGCCAGACGGAATGCGTGGTTGCTTATTGTGGTTTGAGGTACGAAGGTGTGTGCTCGTAAATGTGGGCCAATTTCACAGGTCTAGCGTTAAATGACATGAAACAACCAACATAGGGGCAAGTCTATGTCATAAATAAAAAAAAAGATAGCAGGTTTATTACTGCAATGGCATTGCATGATTTTGCCATGGTTCTGTTCGGACGTTGTGTGTATAAATTAAAAAGTGTCCACTGTCTCACAATGCATGCCTTTCACAACATACTTTCCGGATCACAAAGGATACCCGCCTGTATTTTGATGTGTGCACACTACTTTCATGCTTAGTACTTGTAAGTGTCCTCGAAATGTTTACGACGTACGCCGGGCTCCTAGGAGGCCGCTCTCCCCCATACGCCGTGACTAGTGTGCAGTCTCTTCTGCGCAGGCGTGGCCTATTTGCCAATTTTGAGTCTTCTGCTTAGTCTTAAGAAAATAAAGGTATTCTTAAGTCAAAGAAACGGTTTAATGCATCCTGCAGTAGTAAATATATGTGGTCATCAACAAGAAGCACTCGGGGAGATCATCGCATCGCAAGAGGGGTGACACTGTCCAAAGCTCAAGAGCGCTAAAATAAAAGTAGCAATTTGAAATGAAAGTTATGCACGTGAGCATGCACGAACGTGCACAGTGTGTTAATGTAGCGGCTGGACAGCTACACTTTGTAGCATGATTTGCACTTCCTACCGGGACGTATGCTTTGCTGCACCTGTGTGTTAGTCATGTAGTCTAAGCTGCCTCGAGGCTTGCTCATGCAATTCACGAAGTTGACGCATGTGTAAATTTCTTGTGGGCATTTGTTACACGTGTGTAAAAACCTCTATCCGTGGCCCCAGTCCTCACGGTGTTTGTGCTACCACATGGCGATACAGCGACTGCATTTTTAAGTGGGTGGACCGGCGATATCAAACCGCACACTTAAGTAGTACTTGGTGGAGGAGGAATGTAGAAAGATACACGAAAGGGTGACGGGATCTGCTCGCTGCGAAAACGCTGAAGAAGAGTGATGACGGACGGGCGAGCACGAGGGTCTTCCAAACAAAATTGCCCCGAACGCCAGCAGGCAGTCGAAAGGGTAAAAGACCTCGGCAACTGAGCTGCCACTCAATCACTGCAAGGTGGTGCTGCCGGCTGGATACGAACCGCCGGCAATAAGCCCCGCGGCTTGTGATGGAACACGTGATGATTCCCTTCGCACGCCCTGCAGGCTGTTGCTTTTTTTCTAGATCTTACGTTCGCTTCCAATTTTCTAAAATATATTCCGCCACAGCAGGATGCGACCATGGCAAATCCGATTCAGTTAGTGCCTTGAAAAGCTCTGCGTCAACGACCAAGCTGTTATCGGAAACGCCCTTCGTTCCTGGCGCTGTCCTTTAACCTTTTCTCTTCGCCCTTTAAGCTCTCCGTGCAGCCAACTCTGCTGGAGATGAAAGCTCGATTGCGGTTGTTATAATGACAACTGATGACAATTCGTTATTGTATATTACGGGTGCCGTCACGTTCAAAGTACTCGCTCCAGTGACGGCCGATGTTGCGCAGAAGCGGACGCGAATCTTGAAAGCTACCGTCCTCTAACAAGACCATCAATTCACCCGTTTCTTTCGAGCGCAAGTGTTATAACGCTACTCCAGCGTTAAAAACCGGCGCACGTCCTTCCATAGCCTTCGCGAGAGAGCGATCGCTTTCAGTGTAGCCCGATCTGATCAGTCGAGAAGTGGCGCCATCCCAGGCCGAAGCAGTCCTGCTGTATTTTTTTCATCTCGTTCAAGAAAACGAATAGGTCACACGATAACTCGACCGCTATATAAATGCCCTGGTCTTTTCCGTTACCGCCCTAATGTTTGGTGACCACTTGAGCCCATCAGTATGTATTCATATTGCTGAGTTCATGCTGCTGGGCCAGTTGTATTCATTATTCACTCTGCTTTCGATAGATCTGGGACTCTCGGTGCAATTTCCGTGCTTCAACGTGTCACTTCCGACCGCAGTTCTCCAGCGCGCCGCCGTTCGTGCGTTTCTCGTCGTCGGCGTAAACGATCTATTGGAGGATGAAAGAGCGCAGCACATTAATCCCCAAGAGAAGAGGAGGCGACCGTTCAGGGGAGGAATGCCTGAAAGAGCCGTTCTGTACAGTTACGTGACCTCACGCTGTATCCAAAGGCCGTATCCTCCCTTTGGGCCAATCAGAGCTGATAACGTTCGGCAGTATTTGGAACTGTACTCTCAGGTCCGCACAACTGGCCTGTTTGTCTCTTAAGTGAAAGTGGCCAGGCTTTCACTGAGATTGTAGCGGGTTTTCATACCTTTCTTGGTATAGTCCAGACTTGGCAGTAATAAATTTACAGTAATCGAACTGGAGTCATTAAATGACTGTTGGCTCTGATGAGTAATGTAATGAATTACTTTTGTGGGCAGATGATTTGGTAGTGTAGGGAATTATTTCAATGAGTAATTTCAGGAAGGTTACTCATTCCATTCCCAATTAATTTTGGCTAAATTATAGCATGTCCGCTTTCCTTATGGCACAAGAAATTAAGCAAAAGGGAAAGAGAAGTAAAAAAAAAGAAAAGGTAATGTGAGTGCCAAACCTCAGGCGTGTGACCGAGTCCCAGTTACTCCCGCGATGCAACAAAGATTTCGAGATTTCAATGCATATGCGCTGTAAATAAAGTGTACACGAGTTAGTGCATGTATGATTGAAGTTTGTTAAAATAATTTCAAAGTAATCTCATTACTTTTCAAAAGTAATAGCAATGTAATGTCGTTAATTTCGGTCAGTAATGTAATTTAACACATTAACAACTTGTAATATAATTCCAGAAAAGTAATTAGTAATGCAATTTTACTAACTTATACGCGTAATTTTGCCATCTCTGGTGTATTCCATAAGGACCGAGGTGACATCATTGCTAATTAAATTGCGAGTAATGTGCACGTGGAGCATGTACACTGGTACTAAAGTGGCGACTGCTCTGAAGCACGACCATGCATCAATGCCGCACGGCACATTATCCGCGCCAGCCATTGTAATCACAACGTACTCCTAATCATAACACAAAATATCCTCGTCGAGTTGTTTCTGAACAATAAGCGGGGCAACGGGTGGAAGTCTTGCACTGCTGGTAAACGTGCTGCCCTACGGAGGCTCCGCGCCGCCAACGCCAGAATCTAGAACTTCGCGTCGTCGAAGCAGTACCTAAGCGCCGACGCATATTGGCGCCGCCAAGACATATATGCATGTGTCATTGATATTATTTGCCTGATATATTCCAAAATCAAAGCACCTAGACAGTTTTGCAGCAGTTCGTTATATTGTTTCATGGTATTCACATTAGTGCGACAGCAGTGCCTTATTATTATTTTTTATCACCTCAATAAAAGCTGTTCGGAGAGCAGAAATATAAATGGGCGGTCTCTATTATTAGACATAGCGTCGTCTACTTGCCGTCTACATAGGGTGTTAAATCAGTGCTGCATACTCAAGTACGAAAGCGGTGGATGCTGCAAACGTAAAACAACTTCTAAAAACAAAATACTAGGACGTTATTTCAGCCAGAGTCCCTAATCGGCTTTTAGGGAACACAATTGAGCATCGTTTCTCATCGCAGTATCACTATATTTCCATTTCGTCGCCAGATTCAAAGTCTCTGTTCGAAATGCCAATGAAGGCAGCAGTTTTCGATAGTCACAAGAAGGAGCTGCAACACCACGAGTACTTGGTTCAATCAAGGGCAGGGTTGGTACCCACGCGAAGGAGCATAAAAGTACCAGAAGAAAGGTTCCTCAGCAAGAACATTTCGCACTTGAAGAAATATTCGTTCTGGTCCGGTTGTAGAACACGGCACCATGCCTGCGAGGCTGTAATTTCAAGAAGCAGCTTTTCAACCCACAATATTTATTTCATCTCGAAGAAGGTTCCTACGGATGTTCTTCAAGTGAAGTCAGCATTCGAGACAATCAAATCTAAGCGCTCTATGTAAGCCCCACATTTTTGTTCACGATTTCATAGCTCAACTTTTCTTACAGCATATAGACAACTTAGACACTAAACATACTTGTAGAACGGTTTGAGATCACTGTGACATCACACAGCATGGAATGGTGAAATTATGTCATTGTCGCAGTTCTATACAAGGCTGACCTATGAGCACGAGAGATAACCGTGGCACTCTTTCCTCAAGACGACAGCCAAGACAGCTTAGCTGTTCGACATGTGCGTTTCACTTGGCATACGAATTATACTGGAAAACTCGTAAAAGCAGCGAGGTCGGCCGATGAGCGTATGCAGGTCGTGTGCGCAGGAATACGAAATCGCTCTGACGCGCAGCAACCGGTAGAACGATGACTGCTGAGCAACCCTAATGCGTTCGTCAAGGCCATATTTTCCAGTTTCGAGCAGTGAATTTTAACAGAATGAGGCTACAGGACGACGCCGTAGAAAGAAAAGCAACCCACCGTTCGTCTGGCAGGCGAAAGCGAAAACAGGGAAAAAAGAGTATTGGAAGCGGAACGTTGGGATAGTTGGAATTTCGAAGAAAAAAAAAACAACAACTCATAGATGGAGCAGAGAAGAAGCCGGCGTTCTTACTGCCTTCTTTTTCTGTGAAACATCTACGAGGTCGTTTTTTTTCTTGCGATGCAATATACAGGGGAAAAAACCCAGCAGTGTTATCCTATGTTCGTCAGTGACTTAAGCTGTGGCAAGAAGCGTTTATTTAATTTTTTTCGCCACATTAACGTGACGTTAAAGTGTCTCAGGGCGACATTGTTCTTATAATAGGCAGGCTATTACTACAACATTTATATTGATAGTTTAAAAAGAGTACTTCATTACTATTTAATACTTCTCTTGCAGTGTCCTTACATGTTATTATGCATCGCTATACCACTGACTCATAAGTTGGACATTTGTGAATAAACATCGTAACACTGTCGCGCAAGCTGGAAATTCCTGTCTAAATATCTTCGCTTGAGATCTACTCAGAGGTACTGCTCATGGAACTGCGAAACCCACTTTTAACGCGCAATTAGGAAAATTACGTCATTCGTAAATTTCTCTGCCTTTTCATGAAAAATGTGTTGGCCCTTCGGGTTTAGACGTGATAAACCTACAAATCTTTCAAAAGTGACGGTCAAGATTTCTTATTGTAAAAACTGGACAATAAAAGATACACTTGGGACACAAGGCGACAACATTAAGTGCCGGGTGTTCATTACAATATATACTTCTTTCCCTCAAATTTAACAGTTTTCGTTAGTGTTTTTGAGTTGGGCATCGATTTCAATAAGGGGCATCAGAGTTGCCAGGACCTAAACTCTCCCATTGAAAAATTTTTGAAAGATCCATGAATGTTTTGCGTCCAAATTCCTTAATGTAAGAATTAAGGTGGTTTGTTTTTGAGTTCTATCAAGCCCATTGACTATGTTCTTCCAAAATAGGGCACTTAAGAAAGAATTAAGGTTTTTTTTTTTTTTTTTTAAATGGATTTTGCTTAACGACACAGCAGTTGGGTCAGCTACGAGATTTCCCCTCAGAAGGAAAACATCATCGTGTTCACTTATTATGTATTCTTAACGCTGACATAAGAAGACAGGTAGGATTCGTTAGTGCAGGCCGAGTTTATGGCAGTACATGTGCACACGTCTAAAACTGAGAAGTTCAACACCTCATCAATCTGATAAAAATAGAAATAAGGCCGATATACCGTACTTGAATACTTCGATAACTTCACGGAAAGGTGGAGGCAGCTTTACATTTCAAAAGAACGAGACTGCCCGTAACATATATTAAATTCCACAGCCACAGCTAATCTAGTAATATGTGGACCACAGTTGGTAAGAGCCGCCAAACATTTGCAGCCTCACTGTGAAATGTTCCACGCCAATTGCGCAATGGTCGCTGCTGTTCAATAACTGCATCTTCAAGTGCAAAAGGTGGGTTTTTGATGTTCATTTACTCCAGATAATATTTTTCTTTCTGACGTTTCTTGAAGTTTAGAAGCTCTATACGTGCATTTAAATTAGGGTAACTGCATCTAAACGACATGAATAAAATAAGCGTGCCTTTCTTTTAATCAACTCGGTGCTTGACTGGCCTACCAATCTCTCATAATTTTGAGTCTATTTTCAGTGTATCTAGAAACCGAGCCGCTTAATTGTTTTAAATGCGAAGCATTTCTTAGCGAACCTCAGGTACTTTGGCCGTTTCTATCTATCTATCTATCTATCTATCTATCTATCTATCTATCTATCTATCTATCTATCTATCTATCTATCTATCTATCTATCTATCTATCTATCTATCTATCTATCTATCTATCTATCTATCTATCTATCTATCTATCTATCTATCTATCTATCTATCTATCTATCTATCTATCTATCCGCCTACGTCTGGGCGCTCTCCAGGTCGCCTTCATAACTTGTAGTATACCAAAATTGGCATAGCAGGGGATCAGTGTATGGCGAATACGATCCAGCGGTCATGACATGAATAACGCAAGATACCTGTCGCGTACATCATGAAACCCTTTCTCTCAGTCACGTCTGGCACATACCCGCATACCAGAGTTCATGTTTTGCGGGTATGTGCCACAGGTGATACAGAGTCTCAACCAACACAGTAACCGCGAACACGCACACATTGACACGCAAAGAAAGTGATAATAATAATTGTTGGATTTTTATGTCTCAAAACAACGATATGATTATGAGAGACGCCGTAGCGAAGGGCTCCGGAAATTTTGATCATCTGGTATCTTTAATGTGTGCCGAGATCGCACAGTACACGGGCATCTAGCATTTTGCCTCCATCGAAATTCGACCGCCGCAGCCGGGATCGAACCCGCGACCTTTGGGTCAGCAGCCGAGCACCGTAACTGCTACACCACCGCGGCGTACGCAAAGGAAGTGAGGAAGCTGAAGACAGAACAACCCTGGAAGACGATCAGCTACATCCACTCGTCCACGTGGTCCGCAACGTGGACAACGTGGATTACGCAAAAACCGGGATCACTGCTTCCTACAATTAATATGCCGAGAGAAGCAGGCCTCTCATCATTACCGATGACTTCAACATTGCTTTATCAAACCCAACAACGTCTGGTCTTATACTGCGTGAAAGATGGCTTGGATGTGGATAGGGCATCAAAAGACCTCCCTGCCACGCCCAGGACAGGAGGCATCATAGATCATTTCATCGTAAGAGGCATCCAGGATTTTCATCAGTTGTACTATACCTCGCTCTTCACTGCACTTAGACCCCTCGTAGCCACGATCATGAACGGATCCGAAACAAGTCCGGTCAAGCTGCTGGGGCTCACTGATCACGGTCATGATGACCTTGTTCAAGAACTGTCAAGAACCCCTTCCACACATGCACACGGGTGCGTGCGTGCGTGCGTGTGTTCATTCTCCGTGCGAGCGTGCGTGCGTTCTCCGTCACAAAGGACAAGTATAAGCATACCATCTGTAACAACTGCAACTGTGACTGTAAAGTACGTGCAGTGCACCTGCGCGTGCCACTCGGCTGTGCATATATCTAGGGAAACTATCCTGAATGAAGCTTAGTTGCGAGAAACGCCTGTCCTGCGCATCTGTGTTCCTTCTTTGTCTTGTTCGAATTCGCGCTATCCAGTATTGAAGAATATAAGCACTATACGTATATCAGCTTACCGCGTCTGGTGTTGGAAATACCCATGTTGCTGTTGGCATCGTTACGCAACTGTAAAGAAATGGTTTTATAATACATATGCAACTCTTCAACACATGAGTGAGCGTATACCACTGCCACATTTCTCTAGCGTCATTCCGTAACGTTTCGCTCAAAGTGAAAAATTACGCCACAGTCACCATCCCACGCATGCTTCGCATAACATCGATTCCCACGGTACGTGGGATCTGCCGAATTTTTCTTTTATTTTTTTACCACTTGAGTGACTGTCTATGTGTGTGTTGCTACCTTGAACAATATTTCTGGGATTTCGTTCCCCGTGGTTTGCTGAGGCTCATTAAATAATTTAGGAACTAGGCGCTTTCTTTATGCTGGGTGTGTAAGGACTACATGAATTTAGGACAGCTTCAGATTACAATAGCTCTTCCGTGTTTATGGAAATATTGTTGGGCATTTTTAAACTTTTCCACTCATCCGTAGCGGTGGCTACATGACCGCTCTTTTGGTATTTATGCCGACGTGCTTGTCTTTAACTGCACAATTCTCAAGACTTTGTGCTCAGATTTTTCTTTCTCTCATACAACATGAAGGAACACGCACTGTTCACTAGTGCCCCTTTGCCATATCATGTGCATCTTGTAGCAGCCCATATGGAATGCTACAAGTTAAAAGAAACAGCAGTCAGCACGATTAATCGATAACCCTTGATAATGTCGGTAATGCCCCATGGAGGACATATTCTAATGGATCCAAAATTTCCTCACGCATTCTGCTCACGCGAGAACGTTGCCAAAGTGATTGTGCTATGCTCGAACCTGCTTTGTTGGATGCGGCCGTGTTTGCGCCATCTGAGCAATCACCACAGCCACAGGGGTACAAAGGCAGCCCCATGGCCTTATTCAGTCGGACCTATCCCATCATCCTTTACTGTGCACCACGCAGGTTTTTGACGATTACGGCGGCCCCCCGATGTTGCACTCCAAGTACTTTCCCACCTTCACCACCTAACAGTGGGAGACGAAAGGCAGGCCGGTGAAAGCAGCACGTCATCGATCAAGTTTCATTTTGGCATCCGTCGCGAAGCTTGTTCGCTTTCCAACTTGACCAACGTTGGAGAAGCCACCGTTGGTCGCTGCGGTGAAACTTGCCTCCCCCTAAACGAGAACCCTGCGCACGCCTATGAGAATCACAATAGAGCTGCCTCTCTTTTCTTCATGCCTTGCAGCCTGCTTTGGGTTACGTATTTCTTGCGTAGTGGCCACGACTCTGCTTTGGTTGTTGACTGCTGTCGAGACCACTAGGAACATTCGTCAGCACCAGAGATCGGCTATATCCAGCTACGTACACTAATTAGGCGCGCGTCAAATTACAAGTGCTTTAATTTTAAAATGGTCTATCAGTGCGATGTCGGCGCACGCTAAAGAACACCAGATGGTCAAAATTTCCGGAGCCCTCCACTGCGGCGTGCCTCATAATCATACCGGCGTTTTGGATCGTAAAACCCCAGATATTATTAGTATTAAAAAGTTCTATCAGGTTGACCCCATTAGCTGGATAATGTTGCAAATTGATGAACGATTCCAGTGAGTATTATGCTTTTTACGGCGCTCTTATAAGAGAATGCGAAAAGCTGGGTTAGGCGACTCATTTCGATCCCGCTTTAAGCGTGTATATATATATATATATATATATATATATATATATATATATATATATATATATATATATATATATATATATATATATATATATATATATATATATTGAAATAAAAACTCCATGCATGTGCGTATTAACCAACGTGCCACCTGCGTTTGTGAGAAAAGCACGCGCAGAAATTGTGAGAATTCTTAGAACAATACGTCCTGGAATAATAGGGAAGGCGAACTACAACTGTCCTAACCGCCTGAAGCAACGCTCACAGAGATGAGAATTCCCTGCAAGCACGTAGTATCGTGCAGGGCAGCGATTTATTATTTTTCATTCGTTCCTTTGTCGACAGAAATTACAGGTGTCTTTTTTTTTTCAGCCTAAAGGGCAAGGCATGGAATGCTTAAACGTTAAACGCTGCTGCCAAGACGCTGTTTTTTTCCAGAGCCAAAGAGACAAAGTGCACCTCTCTCGTGTACTTGACCGTAATTTCTCCTGTACAGAGCGGCCATTGAAGAGAATAGGCCGAGCATGACCCCCGGGTCAATACCTTCCTGCACCCGTGACAGACAACTGTATGCCTTCTGACGACAAAGGAAACGGCAGTATAGCAAATGAAAAAACAAATCCATGCATATTCTCTTTTCGGAGCTGTCTAAGCGATGTATATGCTTTGAGTTCTATTGTAGGTTGCAGCCTTCCCTAGAACGTTGTTTTCGATTGGAATCGGCATGGCGTCTTTTATCTTCGCTCTAGAGTTCATCAGCATCTGCAACCATCACATAGCAGGTGCATCCCACGACCACCGAAACGCGCGTTTGGCATCAAGTTTTCGCAAAGTTGGAATTTTCCTGATGCGTACAATCCTGCATGTCGCCTTTACATCGTGTCCTGCAGAGCGCTTTCATTCCACAAAATGAAACTCAATGTAGCCTTTGTAGAAAGTGTTCTTTTACATTTGTTGTGCCCCGTGGGCATCACTCTTAAAAAAAAGGTAGTAATACTTGCTTACTTCGGGTAGTAACTGCCTGTCACATATGTTACGACCATTTTAGTAAGTGCAGTTAGTAAATACTACTACCCTTGCTGTTACTAACGGCAATTAGTAACTGTTACTACCGTACCGGTACTAACTATATGTAATAAAATACGGGATGTAAGAAAAAAGAAAGGTAGTAACTGCTACTACCGTGTTCGCTTATTTCGCCACATTATTTGCTCATTGTTAATATTGGTCAAACTCACAAGGCCACATTACGACACAACTTCGGGTAATCTTGCTTGGAGTGTCATGAATGAGAAGAGCACACAGACATAACAAGTTCCCACGCGACAGTACTACGTAGGCGATTCCAGGAGTATTTATAGCCCGTTCATTGGAGATGCACACCTGGTGGCGGTGAGCACCTGTGCTTTAAGATGAATAATAAAAAAAAATAATAACGTGGACCTAAAGTCCAATATTCCAGTGCCTGATTATGTGTGCTTGGGGACGCAACGCAAGGCTTTTAATCAACCGTAGCAAAAAATCAGTATGCCATGTCTATTTTTTATAAAACTGCCACAACAAAGCATCGTACACAACGGCCGATACAGGGTACTAATCTTACTGCCATAGCCTCAATGCACTTGAACGCATCCCTGTGCTAGTACATAGGCAGTAAAAAAGCTGATAATAATCATTTATGATGTTTTACGTGCCAAGACCATATGATTATGAGACACGTTGTAGTGAAGGACTCTGGGGTGCTTTCACATCCGCCTGTCATGTTAGTTTGTTAGAACTTATATTGCGTACTAAAATGTGCACATCACTTGCCTATAGTTCATTTTTTCGCAACAGCAGAATGACGCTTAGGCATTGCGGCTGCGCGATTTTAAAAGGAAAAATTGTTTCTTCATTCATCGACATTTTCTTCGCCAGTTTCCGATTATAAGTGATATGTCGACACGATTCCAGTTATAACTCAATACAATGAGTATTAAAAACAATTTTAGACTGAGTAATTAACGGCCAGGTAGCAAAAATGTAGTAACGGTCCAAGAAAGTTAGTAACGGCTGCAGTTATTACCGATTAGCTTGCATTTACTGTGTACTAACGTGGGTAGTGAACAGGTGGCAAAATGGTAGTAACTGTTGCATGTAGTACCTGTTTACTGACGTAGGTAGTAAACAGGTAGCAAAAGGTTAGTAACGGTACAAGAAAGGTAGTAACCGCTGCAGTTGCTACCTGTCTACTTGCAGTTACTACATTTTTACTAACATTTTTTTAAGAGTGCACAACGCATCCGTGTGATTTAAATACTTTCACTTCCTGCAAGGATATGTGTGTAGCCCTGTGATTCATTAAGACACTTGCCTTTGGAATGTGGTGGCCCAGGTTCAAAGCTAGCGCCACCAAGAAAATTTGTTTTGTGTTCTGTACTTATTCCTTGATGGCGATGATCGTCTTGTCTTACTTGGCAGATAGACAGACGGATGTGCAGTTTTCTCCTTGAGTCGGGATAGAAATACGTATATACGCAGACCTTGGCACTATAATTATGAGGGGCAACGGGGCTTTATTGCCGTGTGTGGCCGTTATAAATGTTCAAGCACTGGGAAGAAGACGCCGACAGCCGTGGCTGCTCACTTCGCCATGGTCCGCGCGCCAGTTGTTTCGCTCGAAGCGCATTTTAGAGCGCTACTGCACGGTAGCGCATGACCTGCAGTCACGTGGTTTTACTTCATATTTCTCGCGCGCTCTTCAACCGCCGGAAATAATCCCCACGCAGCATGTACGTTGCCACCAAAAAATGGATCGGTCGCTTTGAGATGCCCTTTACAACGTAAAGAAACGCACTCGTCCCTACAAAATTAATATAAAAAATGTTACAAAATTGATCTGCATAAATAAATGATTAGGCGCAATATTAAGAATACCCTAACGAGCGCCTCATGACGGCAAACCATACGACGTTGCTTTCAGGTAGTTGCGGTTAACCACGTCTTTTACTGACCCGCAGGTGGCGGGATGGAATCCCGGCCGCGGCGGCCGCATTTTCTATGGAGGCGAAAATGGTAGAGGCCCGTTACCTGGATTTAGGGGCACGTCAAAGAACCCCGGCTGGTCAAAATTTCCGGAGCACTCTACTACGGCGTCTCTAATAATCATATCGTGGTTTTGGAACGTTAAACCCCAACAAAAACAGCAACAACAAATTTTAGAAAAATATTTGTTTCTAGTTACGTGAAAAACCCTGTATGTATACTCCTGGCAACATATGCACGACTGAGTCAAACAGCGACGCAAGTGGTACGAAACCTCCAACGCATTTCGATATGTGCTGTTCTTTTCAATCGATTGTTGCCATGACAAGTCGCTTCTTTGCGCATGCACCTACCAATGCATCATCAATTTTGTCATCATACATAGCTTTGGTATTTGTGATGCAGGTTGCTAACAGCTACAAGCTACCGTGCTGTGCTTCGATCAGCACTTATGGTGCTACGTCAATGATTTTAACGCGATAGAGTTAGAGAGTTCGTTTCGCAGAAATGCCGCCGTCGGTGTCGGCGTCGCCACGTCGCTTGTGAGCGAAAAATCGTCCGTGACCGAAAAATCGAGAAAGATGCAAATAAAATAAACAATAAAAATCTTCGGTCTCATTGAGGATCGAACCCGGGCCGTTTGTGTGGCAAGCAGGTGTCCTACTTGCAGGTGTCCTACTAAAAAAAAAACAATACATAAATGCCACGTAGTGGAAGGAGTCTCCTTAACGCATTTTGTTCGGCAGCTGCCACGACGAAAATGAGCCCATTCGACGATTTCTAGGCGCATTGGCTAGGCCATCAAACTACGTTTTTTGTGCGACGCCATGCTTCGAAAAAAGCCGGGATAGTGCAGCCATCGCCGCTAAAAACACAGACGAATTTTCAAACAGCTCCAAAAATGGACAACCTATGTACATCTAGCGGAAAACATATCAAGCCAACGCCTCCTTTCTGATCAAGCAAACAGCAAACATTAGATAATGTGCTGCCATCTGTGAGGCATTGTGAGAACTATGTCTCGACTCTAGCACAGGGATGTGCTTTAGATCCAAAACCTGTACCACTATTACAGATACATAGCGCGCGCGTGTGTGTCTGTGTGTGCGTGTGTGTAACAACACACAGTAATAAGTATGCCCTTATTGGTTGAAGTGCGCACTAGGGGCCGGATTTCGCTTTCGCGTTCAACTCTTAAAGGCGAAGCTTAAGGGTCCCCTAATATTTCGTATGCTTCGGACTGTTGAGATTCCAAAATTCCATTGAACCTGCGCGTATTAAACTTAACTTACCACACGCTGCTGGTAGGTGTATGGAAATACCCGAGTCATTAGCTGCCTAATTAAAAAAATTGTAAATGACGTGAAAACTGGGATGCGATGCATCTTTCAGAAAACATGGTGTAAGTCGATGACTGAGATCGAGCACAACAGGCGAAGTTATGGCTGCCAGAACCTAGAGCCGCTGCCATACCTAGACGTATCTTAATGAAAACGGACTGTTATTCTAAGAAATTATCTTAACAAGGGACTTGTTTTAAAAAATCCAGTGTCTTAGCATCATGGTTCAAATAAGAAAGTGAAAAGAGTTGTTTTATCGACTCAAGAAGTCCCATAAAAAACATCATAATGCAACGCATTTAACACTCCTCCCAACGAAATATTACGCGATGAACTTGACGGTATTGATCTTCAACAGCCGACTGAAATAAACGAAGCGGCGCCGGCGACATTAAATGCATATTTATTTAGGACCCTTCTGGCCAGTGGCTATAGGTCTAACCAGTGTTGTGTATTTTCATGTACTAAGAGAAGTTGAGAAAAAAAATATTGATTGATGATTGATTGACAAAAAGCTGATGCAGTTGAAGCACTCCTCAGGGTGGTATCATTCTGCCCTTCGAAGTCCTAGCAAACGACGCCTGACTACCTGCTCCATGATCGTATCCCTCTTCCGTAACAATGGCCTCTTGTCAGCACTACGTGGGGTAACGTGCTTCAAGCACTGCAATCACTTAACGGTACAGCATGCATGCGTGGAGCAGTCTCCGGCATCTTGCCGAAGCGCCCACGGCGACTTGATGCACTAGTCGACATGAAGACAACGCGTGTTTGGTGCTCGCACGCTGTTTGTAACACGCGCGTGGCGCACGAGCGGGTTATCGCCTGTTTCCCGCTGAGGTCTATCGGCTGCGTGGGATAGGTGAATTTCAATGAAGTTTGTATGGCGACCCTAATGTACAAGATAAAAAAAAGGCGATCGCCTCCTTCAGCTGAAAGTAACGAAGTGGCACAAGATCCGTTGCGATGAGCGGAATCAACCGTACCATCGGGTTATTCCGCCGCGACCCTCTGGCGGCTGTGTGGCCGACGGCAACCCATTGGAAGTCAGTCCCACGCTAAGCGCACCCGTGAGCTTCTCTCGCAACCCTCGAGGAAATCTGGGACGTAGCGCTCGCAGC